>NC_089317.1:8577076-8881243 GCF_036669915.1 Pocillopora verrucosa
CATATTTGCCTGCTGTTGGTTCTCTTATTTTATGGTCATGCTTTTATTCCAAATAGGACTAAAAGATTTGCTTAGCGTCATTGAAGCTGTTATGGTCATTCGATATATCACATCTTTGGCCAACCCTCTTCTCTACACGTTTTTCAAACGCGACTTCTGGTCCGCCTTTCAGAATCTGTTGCAAAACAAGGAAAAGGTCAGTTCTACTTCTCAAAAAAGTCAAACAGGGTGTCTTAGTCTTACGAGCCGACTGAGATCCAGATCAAGCGTCAACAGCAGAAGGTTAACGACGCTCGAAGGAGAAGGACAAGAACCGAGAATGATTCCCAATAGGAACGTGACCTTTGGGGAAGAGACATTTCTTACAAGCCGTGTTTAACTGCTAGAAGGTGATGGACACTCCACTGAGAAAGGTTTTTTTTTTGCCTAAGAAAACAGCACAAAGTCATAGATAAGTTGGACTGAACACTCCGCGGGTATTGGATTAAGTTTAGCTCATTAAACCAATCACATTGCAAAAATAGGACCGGCGTAGCACCTCAAAAGCACGTCCAATTTATTTACCAGTGATAGAGCATTCTTTTAACATTAATTAATTGGTATATTATTATTTTCTTTAAGTGATACAGAATTTACTGACGTATTGTACCACAACTCAAAAGCATTTTATTAATAACTATAGGTTCGCTAATTTTTGTCTTTTACATGTTTTGTGAAAAGTTATAGTAATCGTTTGAAATTAGATTTAAAATATGTATTCTCATGCTGGTGAGTTTTGAACTGTTTTCATGGGTGGTAAAGAATTTGACGATTGACAGCGCCATTTTGAATCGTGTTTAACAACTTAGCCTCTTTACTGTGAGGAAATGAGTCCCACCCTGCATTTTCCTGTCTCTTAGCGACTTGTTTGAAAAATTAGGAAATGGAAACTCAATACAAAGAATGGTTTTTGACGATTACTAGAGCAGGGTCTGTTTGTGAGCTGACGTTTTGGTTTTTCTTTTTCGGCCAATTTTTTAAAAATAGCGGCGTCGAGTTTTAGGAATTTTTGAGCGCACAATTCTTTTCCAAAGCTCAAGTTTTTCTTTAGAAACCTAATACGCGGTGAGTGGTAAATTTTTCTTCTGTGAACAAAAGGAGCGGGAAAATATGGCCTTTCTAATTCACCTTTTTTTTTCCTCCTTTTTTTTATTATAAGTAGTGTGCAACTAATAATTTTATTTTCCAACTACATAAGGTAGAGTACATATAATGCGCGATTAGATTATAAATATTCCGCGATATTATACGGTTACTTGGACAATTAGTTATTTTGTACTGTTGAAAAAAAAACTGTTTGATAAGTTTGGTAGACTTGCCTTCTCTGGTGCCGTATTTAACAGCTGTAAGTGTCGTCGGCATATGATTGAGTCGGACGATGAAAATGAGAGGTAGTTTTGGAAATTCTCTTTTTGTAGGCTTAGAGCTCATACATGTCTTTGAGAGTTTGTCTCCTGGTAGATTCAAAGCTTTGTTACTTGTGGTAAATTATTCATCACTTTTCATCGATAAACGAACACTTTTCTTCTTGCAGTACGTTCAGATGTGCACGAGTTGAGAACAACGATCGAAAATAAAATTCAACTTTGAATCGTTTTGAAACCCTATGTGACAAGTTGACGTCTCATGGGCCAATCCGACGCGAGCATTGGGCAAGACCTGTCACAAACCGCTCCTTTGTTTGTTTCGCTTTTCCCGCCTTATGAGAATTGCATAAAAATTAAAGCAGTTGGATAATAAATATCTTATGAGACGTTTTGGTGCGCAGTATCACTGAGTATTTTAGTCTTTTTTTTTGTATTTTGACTCGCTCTGCGGAATAGTAAAAAAAAAGCACAACTCGTGAAATTACTCAGCGATACTACACACAAATACGTCTAAAAATATATATTTATTCTTGAATAATCTTACTGAAACGAAAGCAAAGTACCTGGACAGTTAGTCGGGATACCAGAGCTGTCTGGATTTTAAAAGCTTGTGATTAAAAGATTTACTATGAGATCAGTGGGTGATGGCTTTTACGGCTCACGAAAAAAAATTGGCCATTTTACGACTAGCCGTCCAAATCAGACAAACTTACACATTCCAGAAAGGAAACATTACGGTTACCTTTTGTTACGAATAACGGTTAAAAAGGTTTTTGGTCTTTTCACGGCAAATAGTTAACCCAATTGAGACACTTATCACTCGGTTGTTTCACTTGGCTCACAAGTTAATGTTTCTTACTCACGAAGGAAGAAGTCCTTGATTCGATCGTCTACAACTTGAAATTCATCACTTTTTAATTCCTGAGGCGAAAATCGAGAGCATTCTTTAAAAGTCATAAAGGATAACACGTATTTGCACATTTCAAAGTTAAATTATCTCAGATGTTTATGGTTTTGGATGCAGATGATCCGCACACGATAAGCTCCGATCCTTACATGTCTTTCTAGCAGGGAAATAGCAACCACTTTTCAAGCCTTAATTCAGGACAACGTGTTTATCGCATAATTTCGAGACATGAACCCTGTTTTTAACCCTTCTTTTTTTTGTTCATTGGAATATTCATGTTCTCCTAGAGCGTAAAGGTGGTCTTACAGGCGAAAAAATGGCAGTGAAAAATATCGCTAAAAAAATTGGAGTTCAAACTTTAATTCAGAAACAGCGTTAGTCCGATGACAAGTAATGTGTTTTCTCAAACTACAGAGGATCTTTCACTTGATCTGAAGGCCTTTTGACAAAGAGAAAATTAATTTATATTTAATTCCAACGGATTTTATATCTAAATTCAAATCTTGAATCGATTCAAATAAAGTACCACATTTTCTTGAGAAACTTACCCCACTTATTGTTTTGCAATGCTCAAGGGCATGCATGCAAGTTAACTCCAGTTGTTAATACGGTCGCGTGTCGTTACTCTCGAACAAACCCATACTAGGTTGGATTCTTTCAAGAAAGTAAAGAGTGGATTGACCCCCTTCATATATCTCCTACTGAAATTTTCCCATTCCTGGGCCAGCCAGGATTCTAAAGAGGGTGCAGGTGGCATAAATTTTCCGTATGGAAGCTCCTTGCCAATATTTAGGTAAAAGAACGTTTCAAAATAGTTGAAAATCTCAATTTTACAATCTCCCCCTGATTTTTGTGGGTTTCAACTGAGTTGATATTGTGCATTGGCCACCGTAAAGAGTTTCAAAGCTGACGTTTCGAGCGTTAGCTCTAAGTCAGAGCTAATGACGAAGGGCTCACGCTTGAAACCTCAGCTTTGAAACTCTTCACGGTGGCTAATTTTCATGATAAATTGAGTTGATAATAACCAAATTTTCTTGATTTGCTCCCCCAGTGACGCAGCACCACAGTTTCTTTAGAAACTTATCCCCTTTTTGCAATTTTTTTCCTTTTTTTGTTTGTTTGTTTGTTTTTGGCCAAAACAAACGGTACATCGGCTTGAGCGAACAAAATCCTACCAAAGCTGACATTGTATCTTGTATTCCAAGAATGAAGCTACCCTTATTCCCAAGAGAAATCGAACGAGCAAGATCTAAGAACGAAGATTAATAATTTCTTAACAAACGAACCGAACAGTGAGCAACCCAACTTTACCGGCGGATTGAGACCGACCAATCACGACCGACCAACACCAGTAGAGTCTCATAGCCAATAACATTGACGGAAAACTGACCAATCGGTTTTCACAAACCGGACTTAGAACGTTCGACTGACAACAACTATTCAATTGACTCTGATGATGACTTTGGCCAAGGTTGTCGAAACGTTAGTCACTACTACCAACAACAGTCCTTCACAGGAATGCACACACCCGGACGATCAAACTACACTATTACATGTTACTCCCGGGTTGAAACCATTTACTGTAATAATTTCCGAAAAAAGAGTCAGGCGATGGCAATCCAGAGTTCAAAAGAGTGTTCAAAGCAATTGACGTTTCCTGCATCAACTGAATTCTGTAAGCCCAAAAAGATTTGACGCAAACAATGAGAACCTGCACGGGAACCATTTAGCCTTCAAATATTTTGCTGATATCTCACTCACCTAGCTACAATGAAAACGAAACCAACTCTGGTGACAATAAGAGAGTAAGTTTAATAGTCTTGTGGAATTTTTTCGCGAGAACAACGAAACTTTGTATCTCACTTTTACCCCAGATATTTCACAAAGGAAAAATGGCATCGATTAACATTTGATAGATGAGAGAGTTTTTAAGGGCTAGAAGCTTGAGGCATTTTCTAAGAAATCGAGCGTGTGAGCTCTTTGAATATTCAAATCCTGAGCTGAAAAAAAAAATTTGGCGTGTAAAAATGTCAGTAGGCTTGCAATGACATAGAATGTTTGTTGATTCCAAATTTCAACAATAATAATTATATTAGCGATAATAATAACTTGCAATGTCTTTGTTTCCTAACTCCGCTCTGACAAGGTAACAAGCTACAGAGCAACATTCCGTATGGAGGAAGAGACACAAAACTGAGGCTCGACTAAACCAAAAACCAGTACACGCTTCACCGCTTGTACTACAGGCCCCAGTTGTTCAAGGGTTAGAGAACGCTATCCACCGGATAAATCGCTACCTGGTGGATAGCGTAATACGTTTTTCTAACATTTATCCACTGGATAGTAATTTATCCGTTATATAGCGTTATTCACTCTTTGAACAACTGGGCTCAGATCTATAACTACTACTAGTAAACATCTCGAGAACCGAAGGTATTCTCAACGATGACGATCTCTGGTAGCTTTTCTTAAAAAATTTTGTGACCATGAAAAGTGATTAACAAACATTATGTTTCTGGACCTAGTACCTGAGTGTCCCTACTTCTAAAAAGGCGGTGTTGTTTTCCCACCACCCCCATTAGATCGTAAAAGTAGAAATAGGAGAAAGAGACGATAGGGATATCCTCCTCATCCCTGTTAGGCAAAACGATCTCACCAGTTTCGTTTGCTAAGGATCTCGGGGTATACACTGATCAATATCTTACCTATGAGATACATATCACTAAAACAGCCCTTAGTTGTATGAAATAGTCAGTAAAGATAAGTAGAATTAAACACCTTTTAGACATAAAACACTTATATTACTAGCTTTGTTTTCTGTTTCATTGTGCTTCAGTGTGGGAGAACACATCTAAACGTAATCTACACAAACTGCAGTTGGTTCAAAATTTTGCTATCAGAGTCGTATTAGGTTTAGGGAACTTTGACCACACCTCTCAGGAACGGAGATCCTTAGATGTTAAGATGTTACAGAGAAGGTTTTACCAAATGACCTTGTTTGAGCATTCAGATGTGTAAATGGTTAAACGTTCAGCAGTTCACAACAAGAACATAATGGGATGCAACAATTTCGTTTCTTTTTAAATTAGTAATTAGTTGCAATCTTAAGAAAGCTCAAGCAAAAGTCATCATAAATTTTTGTTTACTTGGAGACGATCTTATTTTTACTGGCAAGTTGCGAATTCACATTGTTTCCGCTGCTTCAGTAAGCATCGCTCCTTTACCTTGTTTATACTCTGCGAATTCATATTCGAATTTTAATGAAAAATGCTCTTGAAGGAAACTTAAGCGAGCCAAAAATAAAATGATTTTATTATATGAGGTGCGAACCTTATCAATTCAGAACTTTGGTCGATGATGAGAGAACGTTTTTGGAGCAAATACCAAATGTGTCATTACGTACCCATAAATGTTTTCGTTGCTTTTTTTTCTCTTATTTTCCTCAACGAGAAAGGATGTGAAAAAAAATAAGTCAGGAGAGAGGCTGACATGCGAATAAAAATGTTCTTGTGACTTACTGTATCTACTCCACAGATTTAAGTCCAGTCCAAAATGAGATTTACTTTTGTTGCCTCGCTGCTTGTATTCATTTTAAGAGAAGGAAGTAAACAAACCTGTCGTGGGTGGAGGAAAGAAAATGAAACAGCTGAAAGCCAGGGTAAAAGCATTGGAAGAGTGCCAACTTAACATTTAAAACTTGTAGAAAGTTGTAGAATGTTTATAATACTAACAAATCTTGATTTATCATATTCAATGTGATGGTGAGGAAATACCTATCACAGAGTACTTAATCATGTAGATATTGATGAGATACAAAAATATCTCCTTTTTCTAAAAGATAACTACCGCCAACGTACTTTCAGTGCGCGTACTTTTATGTATTCACGTCCATAAGTAAAGATAAAAATGTCGTCTTGCATGGAAACCTAGTTTATCTAAATAATTGTCTTGTTTCCACGAAGGGTTTTTTTTTAATTGACGAACAATGCTAGGGTTTAGTTCAACTTTTTCTATGAGAGGCAACATTCTTGGGATAAGAACCTATAAATCGCATTTTTATGGCTGAGGTTGAAGTAGCTTCATAGCCGGTGTGGTTTACATGCATACATTATATGCGTTCTTTGCTCTTAATATGTGCTTTAAATTTGTCTTTGATTTTGATGAAAATTATATTTTTATAATAAACAGAACAGTATATGTCTTCCTTTTAGATTCGAGTCTATCTTTACGTGTCCCCCGTGAGAGAAGCTCACTCGTGAATGATAGTATCAACACTAGTAGATAAAAAATTGTATCCATGGGCGGTCATGTAATGTTCTCTGTGCACTTTTAAGCTGTTTGGGTAAAGTTGAGGAAGAAAATTTCGTAACTCTTAGACGTTTTTAAAAGTTTTTCCCGTCCTTTGGTAGTCTGCTCCGTGATTGAAGAGCTGTTGGAGAGAGTTAAAACTGGAAAATAGAACTCAACCTCCAACCCCCACAACAGCTCCAGCACCTCCTACGACAATGCCATCACGTTAGACGAAAGTATTTTGAATTTTATTTCTTTTAAGGTTTTTTTAACATTTTAATCTTAGAGAATTAGCCTTCATTAGTTGAGGCCTAATAAATGTACTCCAAGAAACTGTTGTCCGTTTCTTTACATCGTTTATACGGGATGGACTACCTACTGCCTCATGAAGAACGCAACTAATCCAAATTTGAGAGAATTTTACAAATATTAAGAACGGAATCAAAATAACCATGAACTGCTGAACTCAGAAATAGACCAAAAACTCTTTACAGAAGCCCATCTTTTCATTATGGGTCATTAGGCTGCTAGCGGATTTGGACCGGGGGGGGGGGGGGGGCATATCCGTTAGCGGATTTGGACCGGGGCTCCAAATCTAGGGGGGTCCAAATCCGCTCGGACAACGGCATTTTCTTGATCTGAAGACTTGCAACTCCGCAAGTGACTTGAAATGTCTTTTTAACAATCACGGAAGGAAACGACTTGGTCTTCTCGATAACTAAACCCACAAGTTCCACCAGCGAACGATTTAACTAAACAGCGAATCTCCATGTTTGCATGTAAGATGAGACGCTTATAAAACAGATCAGTTAGCTAAGGCCCGTGTCGCAGTAGGGAATTTTTTGATTAATAATGCGTCAAAAAAGGATTAATGACTATTATCACAGCGAGTTTCCTTATGCGACCGGTGTTTCACAAATTTCTAAAATTTCGGAAAGTCCGCAGAAACTTCAAAGACACTGAAGTGTATGGGTGGGGCAGGCAGATTTGAAACAATAAAAAAAACAAAAGACACCGCTTCCGGAACTGTCAACGCTAGTCATTTGACCATACATTGGCTGGACCGAGCTTAGATCAAGCGGGACTAAGCGGAATTTTGCTTAATCAGTCCGATAGTCCAGCAAGTGTGGTAAGGGAGCTTCAGGTCAGCTGAAGGTTTGGCACAAAAAGAAAAAAAAACAATACGACAAATGGCCGCAAGAAGAGCAAAGGGCTCAAGTAATGAATACCAAACCATAATTCGGCTGTGCGAGAAATGGTCCATGTGTAAGGCTCAACACGAATTCTACGTACATCTCTGATACAGGATGAAAAGCCAGATGTTGCATGTCGATAATTTGTAGAAGTAGAAGGGCAAAAGCAAACCAAAATGCCCGATTTGGGTTTATGTTTATTACCGCACAATACGCGCCAGAAATGAAATCTGATCAATTGTGTTTATTTTGACATATTTGTGTATTTCGGTAGTGCGACTCAAAAATTGTGTCACATTTTTCGGCTCTTCCAGTTGCAGTTTCAACTTTTCGAAAATTTTTTGGCAGCCTAATTTTTGGTTTGGGCAGTAGTGCGACCTTGGCCTTAATAAATAAACAAGGTAAGAGTGTTTTGTAAGGTTTTTTTTGCAAACTGTAGTGATTTATGCCAGTTAACGGTGGCGACAAGTAGGCGAACCATGTATATTTCATAGTCGCTATCAAGTAAGTTTTGCTGGACTTTGAGTTCGTTTCAAGATAGAACAACACAAATACACAAGGAGATTTTTACAAACTTTATAACCATCCTTTTGTCTTATAAAAGTCTGAAGCTCAGTAGATTTTGTCATATCGGTCATTGTTAAAACTGTCTTTGTTTTGATGCTACTTTTCGACATAGGAAAAGTATCTCGGACAAAAATATTCACCAAAAAATAAACATTTCTTTTCCAGCTTCAATAAGGACAGGGGATTAAGTTCAGATGATAAAACAAAGGATTATTTTCGGAGAATTACCGTAGGTCTTGTACATTCGTTACATGAGGTCACACAACTCACGGTGAAAATTTGCATATTTGAGCGGTCGAACGAAAAAAACTATTGCTCGAAAACTAAAATAATGTTTTACAAAAAAAACTACACCACAATTATTAGAACATATTGGGCTACAAAATATGAAAGTAGGAGTGAAAACAAGTTTGGGTGACTTGCCGCTGTTTGTTTGATGCATGCTGACATTAGCTCTTAAGAGAGATTTCGTATTTAAGTAGCAAAGATCACAGACTTTCTTAAAGACACCTTTATTATATGCAGTTACGACAGGGGTTACCGAGTTTAATTACAGAAAAAACATTTTCAGCAAGAGGATAATCGTGGAACAAGAGTAGCCAGAAGAGAAAAACTAGAGAATAGAACAGGCTTAAACACGAGTTGAAAATGACTTCTCTTTTTAATTTTCTACGCTTATCAGAGGAGTTTGAAACGTTAGGGAAAAACGGTAAGGCAGGCAGTCATACCTGGAAACTCCAAAAGAAGCTATCAGAGAAGCTCCTACCATTCTGACGTACACGTGAGATCAGTTGGTCCTGCACACTCCTCAATCGACCGGCGATATGTTAACGTGAAGTAGTTTACCGTCGTTTCTTTCAATTTTGGCTCATTTTCCCAAACAGAAATTATCAGTCATGCTCAATTGAAAGTAGTTTCAACTGATGCTGACATCATAAACTTCATCCGAAGAAGAAAACATTCCTTATCTTCGAAAGTATGCTCAAAACACTAGGAACAGTAATGAAGGTCCTTAGCTACTCGAAAATACCGCATGCGTTTTGATCGCTATCAATCTTGGTCCCTAAATCCCCTTGAAGAAAATCATCGACAGTTAGTGCTGAAGAGTTTTATTGCATTTTTGTGTCTGCTGCATTTATAATGCATGCAGACACTTAGATAAGCTGTAAAACGCGCGACCAGCTACTTCATATACGACAAGATCTCGGATTTACTCTTGACGTTTCAGTGCGGATTCCATTTGGTGATAGGATACATGAAGTATGCACGGAGGGGTAATACTTTCGGCCTGTAATACTTTCGGCCTGTAATACTTTCGGGTGCAAACTTCGTTCCTCAGGGGAATAATCTATCCAATCGGATACGAGGAAAGGACAAAGGAAAGAGGTCGTGGCAAACTACCGATTTCCGGGAAGACTCGGAACCAATCAAATCTGAGAAAAGGACAAAGTCAAATCCGTCAAACTATGTGCTTTCGAAAAACGTTTGGGTTGCGTCGTATCGTCCTGATTTCGTTCGTCAAGCCAGGGTGTATTATTGCTTGCAAGGTGAGTGATCTTTTCGCTTTTCATATTTGTAATGGATTTCTTAAAAGGTGTTTTCTCATTTTGCCACAGCATTCGCACTGGGTGTCATTCCGGCCGAGTGAAAGGTTTTGAAAGATGCTTTGAATTTGTAAATCGACTGAAGCTTTCTCGGCGCCAACACGATCACCGCCCCGCCATTTTGCAAGTGCTCAGGACGCAAAATAAGCTTTATGAGCCCCATTTGGGGAATGCAAAATCCCTTCGGGGAACAATTGAGCTCCATTTGGGGAATGAAAAGCCCGTTAAGGGAATTATTAAGTCTCACTTGGGGATTACAAAGCCCAATGGGGGATATAAGATGCCCTGTTTACGAAATGGATTTTGCCGAAGATACATGTATTTCACTACACACATGAAAACATCTATCACTAGACAAACATGTGCGAAAGCTGTGGCGATTTTACAGAGGAGAGAAACCTAGAACTAGTGTTCTTCATGATAATTATTATCTAAGCATCGCTATGAACAGATCTTTGCATACAGTTGTAAGGTATCAATGCTTTCAAAAATTGGAATCCTTCATCAAGATGAATCAAGCGCTCAATTGCTCCTTCACATTTCAACTGTCCAGCATTTGAAGATTTGCTATTTCCTTTGCACTTCCTAAGTGCAACTTGTGATTTTCCTAAGAGAATTTTCATTTGAAGCTTTTTTGTTTTGAAGAATATATTTTCAACACACATAGCAGCTCTCCTATCTGATCGTCTTAGTTCAGATTTACAAATGTCGCTATAATGAACATTAGCTAGTCTATCTTTATTTTCTGGTCGACTTTGACCAAGGAATATACCAGGATATGCTAACTCTTCAGAATATTGATCTCTGAATATACTTAAGGGTTTGTTTCCCTCTCCTGGTGCAACATTTAAAATACGTTGAGGCAGACTGTCTTCAAAATAATGTGTGTTGGTCAACATGGTGTCAGTAACACCAGCAGGTGTTTCTGCTTCATCTTCAGTCCACTGATCAACATTATCATTACTGTCATTTCCATCTTGCTTATTGGAACCACTGCTCTTTTCTATTTCTTGTTCACTTTGATTTTCAGTATTAGTATCATCTAATAAACAGTTTGCAGTATACTGCACTCCCCAACCTTCATTTAGTGTTATTCCTTCCTGTCTGTAGAGGCTGCTGTCGTGGATTGATTTATAATGAATAAGTAAACAGATAAAAAATTATAATTCACCTAGGTTAGTTTTTTTTTTTGGCATTTTGTTGTTATAGTTAAATTTTGTAGTAGTAGTCGTAGTCGTCGTCGTCTTTTTGATGCAGTGCTCCCTATGTTATTAGAAATTTTGAAATACATTATATTGCTATGAAACAAACTCAAAAGGTTCTTTTTCACTTGCAGTCAATGGAAGAACAAAAAGAAGAGATTGTTGGTTTCTTACACAATGTGTCTCCAACTAAAAAAAGTAGCAAGACATCTTACTTTGACATGTCCATACAAACCACCGATGGCCTAGTAAGAGGAGTCTGCGTCTCCGGAAGTAAACAGGAACACTTTGATCAAATGAGCAAAAAGAAATCTCCAATAAAACTTCGAAATTTTAGAATTGAAAGAGCAGGAGATGCAACCACAGTACTGATGAATAACAATGTACTGTTAGAGCCTACAAAAGAAATACCTTTTTCAAGAATTGAGTTGCCAAGTGCCAACAATATCCAATCAATTTCAGCTGCAAACACAAATCAAAGTATCACCATCAAAGCCAAACTTATTCAGATGTCATCAACAAAAAAAGTGAAGACAGAGTATGGTGAAAAAAAAAAGTTGTTTGCCTATCTTGTGGACCCACATGGAGCCATTAAGGTGACACTTTGGGAACAATTCTGTGGATCTCATTAATCCTGCTGAGCTACCTCAGAACTTTACCAATACAACAGCAGCAGCAGAAATACTTGGAGTGCGAAGTGTCACGGCATATCAAGCCTGCTGCAACTGTAACAAAAAGCTGGTAATAGAGACGTCTCCCATACTAACCTGTTCAACTTGTGGGCTCAAGCAGAATATGAAGTCCACCATTCAACAATGTTATGGACAACTACTGGTACAAATTAAAGAATCGAAGATCACAGTGACCCTGTTCAACGACATCCTGCATGATATGCTAGCGTCACAAGGAAAGAGAACTCTTCCGATCACTGAGGAAACCATAACTACCTTTCTTCTAGAGTTACCAACTATAACCAGCATAACATTCAACAACAAACAAAAATAGTGGAGTCAGTGCAAATCTGAATAAAATGAACAATTTCCTGTCACACATCAGTGGAAATTACTACTGAATACCAAACGTTAATAATACCTGTTTTGTTACAGTTTGCAACAAACATTTTGTAGACACTGGTTTTAAGTGAAATGATTGTTTCTCTGACTGATAAACATTATTTACAAGTACACGTGCTGCTTTTTTTGGGATAATATTTCTGTTGCGTTACATTTCTGATACATTTAATTTCAATTAAAAGACAAACACTTCAAAATACTTTTAAAAGTATATTCACCTATTAGTTACTTGAACACAACAATGTAAATATACTAACTTTGTTTTACCTATGTTTTGTTCCAAATTGATTGCATATTACCATTAAATGAAAAACATAATGATTTCTTAGGAATTATTACAACCAGAGACTTTTTCTTGCTTTGCAAAACTGCTACTGCGTTTGCATTACAGTTGTCTTGTGTTACAAAGACTTCTGATACTATTCAATTTTGTTAAAAACTATTGGCTGTTGTATTTCAATTCTTTGATTTAAATATTCTGCTACAAAATAAAAGAAACGTTCACTTTAATGTTAGATTCTTTGCAGTACCATAACACAATAAAAGTTATTTAAACAGTGATGAAGATGTAATCACAATCATTATATTGATGATTGATATTGATGATCCCTTACCTCCAACTGGAGCATTGGACATTCACCACTTCAGTTCCCCATCTTTGTGATGCCTTGAGCATTCCATAGCACTGCCTTTCGGGAGATGTTTCTAGCCAGTTTAACAGTATTCAAAAAAATAGGCGCCTACAGCAGATTCCATTCCACTGCAGCAGACACAAGTACCCATTGGGTACCTATTTTTTATTCTAGCGAGGGGCTGGAAAATAAATTAAAAAGGCTCCGCTTTTAGGCTTGGCCAAATATATATATATGTATAATTTGTTAAATTTTCACGCAACGCTTTCATCAACACAACAACGCCTGGGGGATAAGTTTCCAAATAAGTTGGTTCGGCCTATTGGCTGATACCGATGAACCGGAATTGGCTGAACCGATCAGACAACCAGAAATGTAATATCCAAAACCGATAATTCAATAATAGTTATTCAGCTTGGCTTGCCATCAGTATAAAATAAAGTGGCGAAGCTGTATTTGGTCAAAACTAGCTACGGTTTCCACTCACATTAGACAGATTTTAATCTCTGATTGACCTGAATTAATTGTTTTAAGTGGTTTATCTTGGTGAAAACCTCTGCCTTGTGCTTCTGCTCTGCGAACATTTATTTTACCGAACAACAGAATGAAAATAATTGAAAATTGTATATTTCATGGATTTTATTATGCATATCTCTTGGAATTGATCAATTTAGAAACAAATAACAACACCTCATAGCCAAATTAGGTAAATAGTTCTGTATTTGTTTGAATAAAGAGTCTTACAGTTCTATTAATATGGTAAATATTCTTCACATATCCGCTAAAAACGAAGACAGTCAAAAATAGTTTTCTTTGTTTTTGCCCATAAATCATTCAGCTTGTTTCTTCCGCGGTGTGGAACTTGAAATAGGTAGGACAGGAGAGGTGAGAGTTTATATGTGTATCACATAATTTTATTGAGAGGTTTGAATCACCTGCAATTCTCTTGCATAGGCAACACTTTAGGAGTTCTTGGATACTGACACCGAAGAGGTTTTGTAGGGGTCACTCCGGTCTGGCCAAAAATTGAAACTCAAAAGCCTTCTTAAGTTATTCTCTTTGAAGTATGGATCCGCGCCAAATATGTAGATGATACCTGCATTGATGCAGTTTTATCTCGATTTAGAGTTTGAGTCAGAGAACGAAAAGGTGCATTCATCATTGACGTTTAAAGGATGTTTTAACTGCAAAATGAAAAGAATGGTTGATCCGTATTGGCAGCAACGCGAAGCATATAATGCGTACAACCAAAAAGCCCAATAAACAGGTAATAACAACGCGCGTTATATCCGAAGTTTATTAAAATTTTGCATATAACAAAACATTTTATAGTAACCGATAAGTTTTGTAATAACGGTTGAGGCATTTCGTAATAACGTACGTAATAGGTTTTGAAATGATCAGGGATGTGTTTCGTCGTTATCTCTAACACACGCCTCTTTCAAAGAAGTCACATGAATGAATAAGAATGTAACTAAGGAAAGCTATTCCAAAGCTATGGACGGTATGAACCAGGGCCCAGAATCTCGTGAGTAAGTAAGACATCTTTGCAAGAGGTATCACAAAATACCTCAGAGCAACGACATTGGAGGTTAAAGGAGTCACTCACCTAAGACCCCACCCAAATAGCATTAACAATGAAAGTTAAATTAAAATTCTGGAGTTAAGAATGCATACAATCAAAACGCACAGTTGGTGGTCCAACCGCTGCATATTTCTTCAATCTTTGCTTTATCATCCTTGCCCTGTAAATCCGGATATAAAACTAATTCTGTATAACCGGAAACTTTTCATCGAAGCCTTTACTTTTTTACTGAGCTCAAAATTTGCCATTTTTCCTACTCCATATAGCCACAAAAAGATTTTAAGAGCACTGATCCTTAAAGTATACAACATAAAGTTTTTTGAAGCTCAGTAGTGGAGCATCTGAGTTTTGATCCATCATGGGAACCCAGAATTTTCTCTTTATTCTAAGCTCGTGAAAGAAGTACCAAAAATTAATATTCTCTTCAAAACCAACTTTCATTGCCACTGAATGCCGATTTCGTGTTTTGTTTTTAAAGAAGACTAAAGTCAAGATGGGAAGAGTGATTTGAGATAAAACAAAGAAACATTAATGATTTGAATTTCAGCGCCATGAAGTAGATGTAGCGGTACTGACACGAGGAAACATCCAATGAGTTATTGTTCGCCAGAGCTTGCACTTAGAACCGAACACATTGATAGAGCTATATTTTCTCGGAAGTAACGACAGTTCTCATTTTCATAAGAAAAGGATTGTTTCACTGATCAGTTCCAAAGGTGTGCTGTAAAAACAACTCTGTCATTTGCTCAGCGAAATATTTATTTTACCGCTGGAAAAACAAAACGAAACCAAACAGAACAAAGAAAGAGAAATACAGATGAGAAGTACGAGAAAAAGAAAAAAGCCTTTTTGATATGCATAAACATGTTTATGATACATATTTGATCATAAAAGAAAGGACTGAAATAGTTAAAAATCTTTTAAAATCAAAGTACTGTTGTATTCAGCCTTCGAAAAAGGGCTTCACAGTAAACGCAGTAATCGCTATTTTGAGTTAAATCATGAATTGATCACATTGATCTCGCCTACCCAAATTTCCATGGACTTCTACCGGTTTTTTCTCAATCTGAGTAATGTAATGATATGCGTTTATTTGCACTCCAGACAATCTGATTCCCTATTTATTCACGTGATGCGAAATCATCTACCCTCCGTTAACATCTCTTTCAGTGTTTTCGTCAACCCTCGTTGTTCATCATAATTAATCATGAACGACAGCAATGCAACCTCAAAGTTTCCCAAACAACACTCCGACGATGGACTCAAGACCTTGAGCATAGCAATATTTCTGGCTAATGGACTCGTGCTTGTCTTGTTTTACCGATGTAGTCGTCTTCACACCTCTTCTAACTATGTGCTTCTCAGCCTGGCAATTTGTGACTTCAGTACTGGCGTTATCGCTCTTCCATACTTCATTGTTTATAATTTTGGCATTTTGCCGTCACAATTAAGTATTGGGGTACACATCTCGCATACATTACTAGCTACATCAGGTGCTTATCACATACTCTTTATTACTGGGCTCAAGTACATGGCAACGGTCAGTCCACTAAAACACTATTTGGTGACTAAGAGCTTGGTTTTGAAAATTGTGCTCGGTGTTTGGATCACTTCGACTGCTTTTGCTATCATTCCTTTTGTTCTGTATGATGCTGAGGTATCTACGCTTTGGGACGTTATTTATACTGCAGTTTGCTTCGTTGCAGTTTCCCTTTTCCCGTACATGGCAGCGACCACCTTTGATTCAGAATAAGAACTCACGGGAACAGAAGAAAAGCGAAAGTGACAGGAAGTGTATCTTGGTTTTCGCAGGCATGGCGATCATATTTGCCTGCTGTTGGTTCCCTTATTTTATCGTCATGCTATTATTCCAAATAGGATTAAAAGATTTGCATAGCGTCATTGAAGCTTTTGTGGTCATTCGATATTGGCCAACCCTCTTCTCTACACGTTTTTCAAACGCGACTTCTTGTCCGCCTTTCAGAATCTGTTGCAAAACAAGGAAAACGTCCGTTCTTCTTCTCAAAAATTAATCATTTACGTATATGAAGTGTATGCTATGAAAAATGGTTAAATTTTAAGCTCTATAGAGCCCTTTCGATAAAAAAATCGTTAAAACAAAACCAAAGCCGTTCCGGATTACCCTCGATGGTCAATTAAAACTTTTTAAGAAACACTCTCCTCTTATATAGGGCTCTTCAAAGCGAGGTCGCGTTCAAATTTGCTGCTTTATTGATTATCGCCATTAAGAGCAGTTGAAGTGTGGTTGAATTTATACATGACTTTCATGCATAATACACGCGCGAGATGGTTTGTTAGTCTCCATTTATACTCAATGGGAAATGTGTCAACTTAACCTTTAGCAATTCTAGCCAACATATTTGATTGAGGGAAGTCTAAGAAATGCAACAGGAAGTTCTAAGCCATATTTTCAGGGTACAACGACAATTTTATCTAGGATGGAAGATGCCCATGGTTTGAATAGGTAAGTAATTTGTTCAATTTTAAAATGAAGTAAAAAAGATAGTTTAAGACATATAATTCATTTTTAGTTTTTCGACACATTGATACAAAAAGTGAATTCCAAATTTGAGAGTTCATAAGAAAATTTACCTTTTCACTTACGGTTCCAAAGATTGCAGGTACAATAATTTACATAGGTGAGATCAATGCTAAGATTACTAAGAAAGATTTGGTAAATACATTAGAGATTTTCAGTTCATTTTCAATTCATTTTCAATTTATTTCCAATTTTTGCTGGATACTTCATTAGTATTGTAAAAAAAAATTTAGGTAACAGTTCCTTTTTTTCCCCATGCATATGGACATCACAGGTTGCAAAAAGGAAACTCAGTTTTTTCTGTGAGCTTGTACAAGCATGAATATTATAGCATTTTGTTTCTGAAATGGCTTGAGCAAGAAGCTCATCTTTTAGATTCTGGAGGAAACTTTCTCGGCCAACGGCAAAGCAATATTTACATATATAAAAGGAACTTTCTTATCTTAGTGGGAAAACGAGACGAATGTCTTTATACGGGAGCATCGATAAGACAAAGTTTCTTGTTGCTACCAAAACTTTTGGATTAGGTTAAGTTCACTTTCAGTCTTTGGAGGTTTCCAGTTTTTGATATTCCATAAAACACATTCATTACAAGTACGATTATTTCAAACTTCCTGGCTTTTTCAAATGTTTTCACTAGTCTTTTTGGTGACTTTGGTCTCTTATTAGCCAACTAGTTTAGTTTGAAGAAGTGAAATAAGCAGTGTTTTTTAAAAAGACAGGTTTGCATACGCGTCGCTTCACTGTAATGGTTTTTGAGAAAGCGTTCTCTTTCTGATGAATAATTTTGTTATGAGATAAAGTAATAAAGACGCTAAGGACAGAATTTGTGTGATATTACTCAGAAACCTTCATTATTCACACTTCTAACCTTTAATAGTATCAAGTAGGTATACCGATCTGACTTGTAAAACCATACATAGTTTTAACCAATATGATATCGATTCAGATAGACTGTAACTATTAAACGACTTAAAAATATACTCCCGCAGGAAATTCACCACCATGACTGAAGGAAAAGGGTATTGACTTAATGTCTGTCGTCCTAAGACAATTAAATAATTAGTTTGGTCTTCAAATTCAACTGATTTCATCGATTTCAGTCGACTGTTCAACCATAAACAATGTAGGTGAAAAAGAAAAAACCTGTCTCATTTTATGTTCCACTACAAAGAAAGATCAAAGAGACATTCAAAATTCTTATTTAAAAATTTTGATAACATCAACCACGTATTTCACTCTGAACAGTAAAAATCACACGCATGAATGTATTTATTTAATTTTTTTATTAACAAGGAAGTTATCAATTCTGGCAAACTGTTCCTTATGATCAAATGAGACAAAGTATGCATTTGACCATCTGCTACATTCAGACCTTTCCACCATTTATTTCCCGAGCAGTTTAAACAAATTAAAAGTGTTCCCGTCCACTTCACCCGATTGTTCATACAAAAACGACGCGACGAGAAAAAAAACGTTGCGAAAAAACCTACCTTTATTTGTAAGACAGGATAACCTACCTCTAGGATTGATAGACATTTCGTGCATTTTTACTGGTTTATGTTCAAGTGATGACACTCGTTGCATTTCCTTATCTGCCCCCTCAAATGGCTCAATTTTCAAATTTTTACTCGGGTAGTAAATTAAGTATCTTCCTTACGATTGGTCGTCGGCATGATAAGTCGTCTTACCATATTTCTCATTCAGATCAAATATTGACACTTCCTTTAAATTGAGGAAGTCGAAGCCCCTTTTTTTACCCTTCATCTAAATTCTTTATCACACGGTAAATCGCAAGGTAAGTTGATTCTATAAAATTTCTTTCGAAGCGTCAAATTGACATAAATTTAAAGCAATTATGAGAAAGTTCCGAGATTTCATTTCTATCAAGAGCTCCGCTCGTGTTTTGGTGAAAAACAACGTCAAAGCAATGAAGAAAGTGATTTAGACATGTTTGCGACGAAAAGCTTCAAATATAACTTGCTCCAATAGCTACATTTTTTTCTTTTTTTGAAATCGTTTTTGCACATAAAATTGATTCAACGGAATTGGTATTACATTATTGGCGATAAGCAAGGTTCGGACCATCATTTTTTGTAGTAAATATTATCAATAGAATTTTTGTTACTGAGCTGAGGCTCCACGATGGGAGGCGCTCGCCAGTGATAATTTAGCTTTGCCTTGATTTTCTTCAATTTGCTCCGTTAAAATCTCTAAAAATTTTCACAATTTGTGAAATTTGTCTTGCCGATCATTTAAAAGCCGAAAACAGTTGGGGTTGCAGAGGCAGTTTCCTCGCCATTTGCAATTTCGTGTTCTATCCCTCTATCTTAAATTTGGTCTTAGGAATTTTTTGAAAACAGACAGTATGAATGGCACAAGTATGTTTAACAATCTAGCAAATTTTAGGAAATTCCTCATAAAGGAGACGCGATAAATATTGCCCGAAAGATCCGTATTTGTTTGTTGCGAAACATTACGTTATGGAATAGGACTTTGCCAAGAATCTGTATCTGAGCATGCGTTAACTTTCAATTCTGTCGCCTTTTGGAAATCTTTCCCGCAGTGTTTTCTTTCGGTTGACCTCTTTTTCAGGCGTAGAAGACCTATGAATATTACGGATACAGTTGCTGAAAACCCTAGATTCCATAACATAAAAACTGTATTGTGTTACACTGCCTTAACACACCCCTTTAGATAATAATCGTGCGATCGTATGGAGCTGCCCCGTTTGTTTTGCACGTTGACACTTTTATACTTGCGCTATGTTCGCACCCAGATGTCGCGCGGTACAAAAACCCTTTGGAGCCTTCTTAAGTTGAATTTCCAACTCTCAGGCGCCAGTTATTTCTTCTCTATCGGACATTTATTTCCAGAACAACTCATTTTTAAAGTCCATGAATATTAACTGACTATAATACAAACTTCCCGAAGGCAGAAAGGTCTTGAACAGTTCTTAAGGCAAGGTAATGAACTTTATTTTTCGTTCTCAGTTTTGATCATGACTTGACAGTTTCAACTGTTACAACCCAACAATGATTAAATAATATTATCTCGTAATCTAGAAGGTGGCGAATCTTAGGGAAGAAAAACATGAAGTTAATTTATTTCAGAGCAGCATTTATACGCCGAAACCGTGATTTTCATATGTGCGATTGAAAAGTTCATGTCGAATTTTGACACTGAGATTTCAAAGAGTAAGCTAATCATTCCAAAACTGTGTTGAAATTGGTCAAAATTTGCAGTTTGCCAGTGACAAAGCTATGCTTTGCTCCTCTTTTCTAACTGATATCGAAACGGTAAATAATTAGGAAATTAGGAGAAAATTTTCAAACCAAAATCCCATATTACACGCCGCGGCATTATTAAGATCTATTCACTTCTCAGCAGCCGAAGAGACAAAATTGCGCATCAAGAGTTTATTTTTTTTAATATACCACTCTTCGGTATATTGACAGAAATAAACAATTTTTTTGTTTTCTAAATGGTATAAACTAAAAAAAAAATAACCTACTTCAACATCGATAAAAGTGTAGGATATTCATCTCGCCGCTTTACAGCTCGGTAAATATCTGCATCTACTCACCTCCACCTCGGTAAATGATTGTGAAACAGTGGAGATGATCACTATATGGTTTTTAGAGCGTATTTCTTTAACTTCGTTGGGCAATTTGAGATTTTCTTCACACGTTTTTCAAACGCGACTTCTGTTCCGTCCTCCAGAATCTGTTGCAAACAAGGAAGACGTCCGTCCTTCTTCTCAAAAAGGTCAAATGGGGTCTCTTAATCTCACGATCCGATTAAGATCAAGATCAAGCGTCAACAGCAGAAGAAGAAGGACAAGAGTCAACCTAACCTTTTGTAACGAGACGTTCCATACAATTAGTATTTAACGGCTTGCGGGGAATAAAAGAAGAACACAGACTTGGTGCCACATTTACGAGTCAAAGGATCCCGCTGAATCGCCATTAAGAGCAGTTGTGTGATTGAACTGAAACATAACTTTCACTTATTACAAACGCGCGAGGTGGTTTGTCAGTCTCCATTTATACTCAAGGACAGAGAGAGGCATTGTAAAAGGTTTTTCGCCCAGAGACACAGCACAAACAAATAATTAATGACATCCACGCGTTCTGTCCGATGTAGTAATATGTATTTTTGCGTAATTATTTCTTGGATTGTTGTAGTAGTTTTGAAATGATAAGTAGTACTTTTGCGCTTGTGGATTATTAAGGGGAGTAGCAATCGTTAGGTATCAAGAGATAATGTTAGATATCATTCACGGAAGTCAAAAAAACGTGTCTAGCACATGAAGTGGTGGCTATCAAGTCAAAGAGGAAGTGTGCTGCAGAAACCTTTTCCGTATCTCTGCAAATTAGAATCCACTTATGTCATTATTACACTGATTGAGGTTTGAGATTCCAAAGAGTAACCTGGTCTTTGGACAGCTGTCTTCGTACATTGTATGTGCTCAAGAATTCGACGATGAACGCCGCCATTTTGAATCGTGCTGTGCAGCCTAGCTTTTTTATCGTGACGTAACTGAGTCTCGCTCCGAATTTTTTCTCTGTTTGAATAATTTAGAGATCGAAACTGGACTCTAGTTTCTCTTCAGAAACTTGACTCACGGTGCGCGGTAAATCTTCAGGAGCACTTTCTAAAAGCAGAGAGAAAAGGCTTTGTCTTTCTAATTCTCCTTTCTTAACTATTTTTCACGATAAGTAAAGTACTGATTTTTTTTTTTCTGGAAAGAGCATATCAACAAAAGCAAAGGTACATAAAAGAACTTAATGAAAATGAGAAGGTATTGAAAAACTCTGGATTTTAGTCAATTTTTGAGTCTCAAGTTCTTAGCAGTTTTTTTCATTAAAATAGGCCCACAAGGATGAAGAGCTGTCAAAGAATAAACAAAACTTTATTGAAAACAAGACAAATATATCCGTAGTATATATATTTATGTATTCTTCAGTTAAGGTATAAATTTTAATTTTTATACGTGTCATTTTAATATTTCTTTTTGTTTTGTTTTAAAATGCGAGGCGATCATTGCCGTCAACTGAGAAGGAGTCGACTTAACCTTTAATAATTCTAGCCGACATATTTGATTAACGGAGGTCTAGAAAATGCAACAGGAAGCTGAAAGCCATATTTTTTAGGGTACAACGACAATCTAATCCAGGATGGAAGATGCCCATGGTTTGAATTATAGGTAAATAATTTTCTCAATTTCAAGATGAAATCAGAGATAGTTTAAGACGTATTCATTTTCAGTTGGTCGACACTTTGGTACAAAAAGTAAATTAGAAATTTGAGAGGTCAAAAGTTAATTTCCCTTTTCACTCACGGTTCCAAAGATTGTATGTACAAATGATTTACATAGGTGAGATCAAAGCCAAAATTTTATGAAAAAAATTTGGTAAATGCATTAAAGGTTTGAGTTCATTTTCAAATTTTTGGGTAACAGTTCCTTTTTTTCCTATGTAAATGGACAGCGTAGGATGCAAAAAAGGAGTTTTTTTCCGTGAGCTTGTACAAGTATGAAGATTGTAGCTTTTTTTTCCTGAAATGGCTTGAGCAAGAAGCTCATCTTTTATATTCCCGCCAGAATACAAAAGATGAGGAACTTTCTTATCATGGTGGGAAAACGAGGCTAATGTCTTTATCCGGGAGCATTAATAAGACAAAGTTCTTGTTGCCACCAAAATGTTTGGATTAGGTAAACTTCACTTTCAGTCTCCGGAGGTTTGCACTTTATGATGGTCCAAAGAACAAATTCATTACATGCGCGATTATTTCAGACTTTCAGTTTTTTCAAATGTTTCTTCCAGTATTTTTGGTGACTTTGGTGTTCTCTTGGCCAGTAAGTTTTGGTTTAAACACTAGTTTTTTAAAAGACAGGTTTGCATAAGTGTCGCTTCGCTTTAATGGTTTCTAAAAGTTTTCTCTTTCTGATAAATAATTTTGCAATCAGATAAAGTAAATAAAGACCCTGGGAGCAGAATCTGTGGGATATTACCTAGAAATCTGTATTATTCACACTTCTAAGCTTTGATAGTATCAGCTAAGTATGCCGATCTGATTAGTAGTCATACATAGTTTTTATATTCCGACTAATATGATTTCGATTCTGACAAACTGTTATTATAAACCGAGGTAAAGAAATGTTTTCCTACAGGAAAATTTACCACCATGATGGAAAATGGTATTGACTTAATTTATGTCATCCTAAGGCAATTTAATTATTAGTTTTGCCTCTAAATTTTACTTATTTCATCGACTTCAGTCGACTGTTCAAACATAGACGACGCAAGTGAATAAAAAGATCCTTTCTCACTTTGTGTCCCCCCTGTATAGCACGATCAAAGAGACATTATTCAAAATTTTTGTTTAAAAGTCTTGATAACGTCAACCAGGTATATCACTCTGAACAGTAAAAACACACATGCATGTATCTATTTCCATTTTTTATTATCAAGGAATTTATCGAAGTGCAAACGGTAAACTGTTCCTTATGATCAAATGGGGCAATGTACTTTGAGTTAAAAATTTATCTCTAATGATGCAGGGAAATTATTATATTCATTTAACCATCTGCTATATTCAGACCTTTCCACCATTTATTTTCCGAGCAGTTTAAATAAATTAAAACTGTTCCTGTCCCCTTCTTCTGATTGTTCAAACAAAAACCACGTTACGAGAACAAAAAAAAGGTTTCGAAAAAAGCTATCTTGCTTTCTACGACAGGATAACTTATCTCGAGGATTGACAGACGTTATAATTTTATTGGTTTATGTTCAAGTGATGTCACACGTTGCATTTCCTTGTCTGCCCTCTCAAATGGCTGAGTAATTTTCTATTGAATTTTAGTCTGTTAGTAATTTAAGTATCTTCTCTACGATTGGTCGTCCGAATGATAAGTCATCTTACCATACTTCTCACTCAGATCGAATATTGACATTTCCTTGAAATTGAGGAAGTCGAGGCTATTTTGCTTTTTTTTTTTTTCTGTGCATCTCACTCAGCTCTTTACAACATGGTAAGTAGTAGCAAGGTAAGTTGATTCTATAGCTTTTCTTTTGAAGCCTCAAAATTGACATTATTTCAAAGCAATTATGAGAAAGTTCCGAAATTTCATTTCTATCAAGAGCTCCGTTATTGTTTTGGTGGAAAACAATGTCACAGCAAAGAGGAAAGTTATTTAGCCATGGTTGCGGCGAAAAGCTTTAAATGTTACTTGCTCCAATAGCTACATTGTTTTTTCATTGTTAGAAATGGCTATGCACCTAAAATCGATTCAACGGAACACGTTATGTCCAATGAAATCTCATAAAGATGAAACTATCTCCGTCATGGAGAACTTGAGGAGGCTCAATAGGGTTTTTGCTCAATGTTTGCGCGCGCATCAGGGTAATGTTTCTCTCGTAACTTTTTAGGTTATTTTTTTCATTTCACGGTCACTTAAAGCCATCAAAAGGTTCGGACTTTCGTTTGCTGTAGTAAATATTATCAAAATGATTTTCGTTACTAGGCTGAGGCTCCATGAAGGAAGATGCTTGCCAGTGTTAATTTGGCTTTGCTTTTGATTTTCTTCAATTTGCTCGGGTGAGATCTCTCAAAATGTTCACAATTTGTGCAATTTGTCCTGCCGATCATTTGAAAGCCAAAAAAATTGGGGTTGCAGAGGCAGTATCCTCACTATTTGCAATTTTGCGTTTTTTCCTCTATCTCAAATTTTGGTCCTACGAATTTTTTGAAAACAGGCAGTAGGAAGGAAAGAAATATGTTCAACGACCTAGCAAATCTAAGGATATTCCACCGGAGGAAACGCAATAAATATTGCTCTAAAGATCCTTACTTTCTTTGTTGCAAAATATTGCGTAATGGAATAGAAGTTCGCGAAGATCTGTATCTGAGCGTGCGTACACTTTCGAAGCTGTCGCCTTTTGGCAATCTTTCCCATCGTGTTTGCTGTTTGGCTGACTTCTTTTTCACGCGTAGAAGGCCTATGAATATTACAGGTGTAGTTGCTGGAACACATAGATTCCATGACATAAAAACTGTATCGTGTTAAACTGTTTAAGCACACTTTTGAACATTGATCATGATTTGAAAGTTTCAACCGGTACAACCCAACAATGATTAAGACCATATTATCTCGTAACGAATATTGGGAAAGAAAAACATGAAGTTAATTTATTTCAAAGCAGCATGTGTACACCGAAACCACGTCATATCCGCGATTGAAAAGAATTTTGACACTGAGATTTAAAAGAGTAAGCTAATCATACCAAAATTGTGTTGAAATCTGTCAAAATTTGCTGTTTGCGAGTGACAAAGCTAAGCTTTGCTCCTCTTTTCCAATTGTTATCGAAATGATAAATTATTCGGAGATTAGTAGAAAATTTTCAAACCAGAATCCCAAATTGCACCCCGCAGCAAATTTTCGTAAATATCTTTTTTTATAGTATGTACTACAGAGTACAGAATAATGAACATTGCGGCCACCAAAAACGTCAGACTACCGTCCAAATCTGGACGAGGAGATGGAATTAACGTACACTGATCCGAACCTAGAATCGGACCCAGAGGATAGCCCTCCAGCATCACAACTCGAGCCAAGGCATAAAGCTGAATTCGCCAAGCAACGCAGCAACGAAGGTCTACACCTTCAAAAAGAAAGCCGTCAAAAAGAAAACCTTCCGAGGAATAGCCGATCCACGCGGCAGCCAAGGAAGAGGAAACATGAAGACACCATCAGCGCTATCCAGTTCAAGAAGCAAAAAACTGAAACCTCCATTTTAAAACTGGAGAGACACTTACAACAAAAGACTTGCCCTAAGTCACTTCAATACAAGGCGAAGGCAAACGTCACGCCTGACGAAACCTTTCGACAGGAAATAAGCGCTATTAAAAGTCACGCCGAAGAACAATACGTTAGCGCCCTAGTGCGCTTCCATCAGCGTAGACTTGTTAGTCACAAGAACAAACTTGAAAAGGCTAATATTGCCAAGTCTCGATCACAATACAATGTAAATACACGTGAAAGATCACGTTTGCCCTTGAAGAACACTTTAAATACTGATGCCGACAGGATAGACAAAAAAGAAAATCAGCTTTCAGAGCTGAAAGATCTTATATGTACACGCTTTCAGAGTGATAATAAACATGTTGAAAAGTACAACATTGTCATCTCTGAAAAATTAGTCCAAAAGATTCCAAAACGAAGCTATCCTCGACGTCAAAACTCACTACAAACCGACCGAGACCTTCCAATATACACACTATTCATCTTGCCACCCGCCAGGTGTTAAAAAAGGCTTTATTAAAGGAGAAGCTATCAGACTTCTAAGAATAAACTCCTCGGAAAGAAATTTCCAGGAGGCCATGTGTAACTTCAAAACACGACTTGAAGCACGTGGTTACCCAAAAAGCCTAATTGAAAAAACGTTAACTGAGGTCTCGTTTGCCGCAAGGCAGTCGACACTTAAAAAAGAAACGAAAAAAACTACAGGCAAAATATTGCCTTTTGTGACAGCATACCACCCAGGGGTTAAAAATTTAAAACAAATACTGATGCAAGAATGGAACCTCATCCAAAATCAGCCACTGCTGAAAACAATTTACAAAACGCCTCCGATTATATCATACAAAAGAGGTAAATCGCTCAAAGACATACTCGTCAGAGCGAAGCTTTAATTAAAGACTTTTGCGTCGCAAACGTAAAACCACAGAGGGGAGTCTGTGTAGGCCTGTCTATGACCTTTTCAATAGGCCCAGAAGGATGAAAAGCTGTCAAAGTATAAATGAAACTTTATTGAAAACAAGACAAATATTTCCGTAGTCAATATATTTATGTATTCTTCAGTTTAGGTAGAAATTTTAATTTATACGTGCCATTTTAATATTTCTTTTTGTTTTGTTTTAAAATGCGAGGCGATCAATGCCGTCAGCTGAGAATGAGTCGACTTAACCTTTAACAGTTCTAGCCAACATATTTGATTAACGGAAGTCTAGAAAATGCAACAGAAGCTGTAAGCCGTATTTTTTGGGGTATAACAACAATCTAATCCAGGATGGAAGATGCCCACGGTTTGAATTATAGGTTAGTAATTTTTCCAATTCTAAGATGAAATCAAGAAGGCAGTTTAAGACATGTTGGTCGACACTTTGATACTAAAGGTAAATTGGAAATTTGAATTCAAAAGTGAATTTCCCTTTTCACTTACGGTTCCAAAGTTGGCATGTACAAATAATTTACGTTGGTGAGATCAACGCCAAAATTATTGAGAAAGATTTGGTAAATACATTAAAGATTTGAGTTCATTTTCAATTTTTGCTGTATGCTACAGTAGTTCTGTAAATTAACGATTTGGGTTACAGTTCCCTTTTTTCTCCCATGTATATGGACATCGTATGATGCAAAATAAGAGTTTCGTTTATGTGAGCTTGTACAAGCATGGCTTGAGCAAGAAGCTCATCTTTTGCATTCTGGTGGACACTTTTTTCGGCCAACAGCAAAACAATATTGACATATACAAGAGGAACTTTCTTATCATGGTGGGAAAACGAGAGTAATGTCTTTCTCCGGGAGCATTAATAAGACAAAGTTCTTGTTGCTACTAAAATGTTTGTATTAAGTAAACTTCACTTTCAGTCTTTGGAGGTTTGCAATTTTTGATGTTTAATAGAACACATGTGCGATTATTTCAAACTTTCAGTCTTTTTCAACTGTTTGCTCCAGTGTTTTTGGTGACTTTCGTGTTCTCTTAGCCAATACGTTTGAAGAAGTGAAATAAGCACTGGTTTTTTTAAAAGACAGGTTTGCATAAGTGTCGCTTTGCTGTAATGGTTTTTGAGACAGCTTTCTCTTTGTGATCACTAATTTTGAATTGAGATAAAGTAAATAAAGACCCCGAGAACGTAATTTGGGGGATATTTATTAGAACCTGCGCTATTCAAACCTCTAAGCTTTGATAGTTATAGCTAGGCATGCCGATCTGATTAGTAGTCATATATAGTTTTCATATTCCGACCAATATGAATCGATTCTGACAAACTCTTATCATAAACCGAGGTAAGGAAATGTACTCCCACAGGAAATTTACCTCCATGATCGAAGGAAAATGGTATTGACTTAATGTCTGTCGACCTAAGACAATTTGATAATTAGTTTTGCCTCTAAATTTGACTGATTTCATGGATTTCAGTCGACGCAGGTGAACAAAAAAATCCTTTCTCACTTTATGTCCCCCATGTATAGCACGGTCAAGGAGACATTGTTCAATATTTTTCGTTTAAAAGTCTTGATAACATCAATCACGTATGTCACTCTGAACAGTAAAAACACAAACATATATGAATTTTTAATAACAAGAAAGCTATCAATTCTGGCAAACTGTTCCTTATGATCAAATGAGACAATGTTCTTTAAGTGAAAATTAATCTCTAATGATATAGGGAAATTTTTATATTCATTTAACCTTCTGCTACATTCAGACCTTTCCACCATTTATTTTCCGAGCAGTTTAAACAAATTAAAACTGTTCCCGTTCCCTTTTGATTTTTCAAACACAAACCACGTGACGAGAAAAAAAAACGTTGCAAAAAAAGCTATCTTGCTTTCCACAACAGGATAACTTACCTCTAGGATTGACAGACGTTACATTTTATATTCAAGTGATGACACTCGTTGCATTTCCTTGTCTTCCCTCTCAAATGGCTAAGTAATTTTCTGTTGAATTTTTAGTCGGTCAGTAATTGAAGTATCTTTTGTACGATTAGTCGTCTGAATGATAAGTTATCTTACCGTACTTCTTACTCAGATTTGAAGTCGAAGCTATTTTGTTTTGTTTTGTTTTTACTGTGCATCTAAGTTCTTTACTACATGGTAAGTAGCAAGGTTAGTTGATTCTACAGCTTTTCTCTTGAAGCTTCAAAATTGACATTATTTCAAAGCAATTATGAGAAAGTTCTGAGATTTCATTTCTATCAAGAGCTCCGTTCGTGTTTTGGTGAAAAACATTATCACAACAATGAGGAAAGTAATTTAGCCAATGGTTACGACGAAAAGCTTTAAATTTAACTTGCTCCAAATGATTCTGCACCTAAAATAGATTCAACGGAATTGGTATTACACATAACACGTAATGTTCGATGAAATCTCATGAAGATGAGAGTTTTTGCTCAATGTTGGCGCGAGCATCAGCGTAATGTTTCTCCCGTAGCTTTTTAGGTGTTTTTTTTTTTCATTTCAAGGTCACTAAAAGCCATCAAAAGGCAATGAGCGAGGTTCGAACTTTCGTTTGCTGTAGTAAATATTATCAAAATGATTTTCGTGCTTGCTAGTGTTAATTTGGCTTTGCTTTTGATATTCTTCAATTTTCTTGAGTAAGATCTCTCAAAATTTTCACAATTTGTGCAATTTGTCCTGCCGATCATTTAAAAGCCAAAAAAAATTGGGTTGCAGAGGCAGTTTCCTCGCTATTTACAATTTTGTGTTTTCTCCCCTATCTCAAATTTGGTCCTATGAATTTTTTGAAAACAGGCAGAAGGAAGGACAGAAATATGTTCAAATCTTCTTCTTGCTCTAAAGATCCTTATTTTCTTTGTCGAAAAACATTACATAATGGAATAGAAGTTCGCTAAGATCTATATCTGAGCATGCGTAAACTTTCGAAGCTGTCGCCTTTTGGCAATCTTTCCTTCAGTGTTTTCGTTTCGGTTGACCTCTTTTTCAACCGTAGAAGGCCTATGAATATTACGGGTGCAGTTGCTGGAAATCCTTGATTCCATGACATTAAAACTGTGTTGTGCTAAACTGCTTTAACACAGCTTTTCAGATAACAATCATGCGATCGTATGGAGCCGCCATGTTTGTATTACATGTTGACACTTGTAAAGCTCGCGGTATGTTCGCACTCAGATGTCGCGTGGTAAAAAACACTATGGAGCCTCCTCAAGTCGAATTTGTAACTCAAATTTTATGAAAAATAACTGACTGTAACACAAACTTTCCGCAGGCAGAAAGGTCTTGATCAGTTCTTAAAGGAGAACTGAAGCCAAAAATTGAGTTAATTTCTTTCGATAGCCAAAGTGACGAAATTCTCGATTTCAGGCGTTATTTGTGCTAAATGTGTCTTGCCTTGGAGAAATATTTCTTTAAATTTTGTATTTTCGCACTGTTTCGGCTTTCAATCCGTGGGCACCAATTTTAAATCAGCGGTCTTCCAAATGAGCCTGTGACGTATGTTATGGGGATCACTTTAGAACGTGTTATCGTTCGGCTAAATTATAATACAAATTGCTTCTTCGTCGACCCTTCGTCATGAGCGGAATAGAACCATTTCAGTTCGAACCAGTATATCAGCCTGGAGAAGAACCACCTCAGGAAGAGAGTGTAGAACAGGAGGTAGAAGCCCACGAAGAAGACAATACTTCGAGGATGGGAAACACCGAATGGTGTTTGTGCGGCGCTTGTGCGCTTATGCCGGTGGCAAATGAATGTTACTGCTGCCAAGAACTAGAGGAGCTTAATCAAAAGTTCGACAATTCAGGTTTGTACTTATTATGTGATTATTCTCACGAGTATTTTGTTTGAAGCGGCCGCTTCTTTGCTAAGAGTGACAAAAGGTGGACAATTGCAAACTCGATCTTAGTTGTAATTGTAATTACAATTACAAGGTCTGATGGATGAAAATTATTGAAACAGTGAGGGAAAGAAAATGTTAAGACTTTTTTCTTTTTTTGGGGTATTGATAGGTGTTAGATGTATAACAGAACATCCGAAATTTGGCATTGTATGCTTGGACAGGGATGTTTTGAGCACGGCATTGGTTGCAATCCACAATGCGCGGCTCAATCCAATTCCCGACCCTATCGTCAACAGGTAAACTGTCTTTTTCTTTCTTATTTTGTACGCGTAATTAAGTCAATCGCTTTTGTGACTTTATATCCTCTTGTTCTTTAGAACTTGGCGTTTGGCAGCCTACAGACAATTTACTTGGTAGGCACATGGGGTATTAGGAAAAAACCGGCGGAGAATCGTGCCTGCATGCGTCGTCACGGCCATACGTAAAACATTTCCTGAAGAGAGTGGTAATTACGTGGGGTTTCGAGAAGCAGATCTGGAACTTTGAACTTTATCCGTAATGCCCTTTAATAATGATTAGTAACATATTCTTTGCGTGTATAACATCAGACGCTCTTCTTTCCTAATGTTACGGTTTATTTCTAAAATTTGCGTGAAATATACAATTACTTATCGAGGATATGAATTACTAACACATTTCTGCATCCACATTGCCAGGGATAGCTGCGTGGCCTGAATGAAATAAACCTCAAACCTAACTTTGATTGCTTTTTGCTACGATGATTGCTTTTATTTTCATTTGATTGTGTTATTGACAAAGTTGTTGTATTTAATTGTTCGAAAATCTCGAAGTATGATTAGCAATGACATCTGCTTTAGGAGGCCGGGGTTTGCTGGCAATGTTTTCAGGAATGTGTGGTGCTGTGACTATTGCACTCCTCTCTTGTGGTTTTAAGCATTTTCCCTCTACAATGGCATTAAGGATTGGCTTGAGATGATAATTGGTTGTCTTCTCAAATATGGGCTTTGCCACCCATTCTTTTGTATTTTTCGGAAACACTACCTGGTATTGCAGCTCCCCTTGGTTGGCACCCCTGGATACAGTGGCTTGTTGTCTACCAGTGTTGGCATTATGGTCTATGGCTGCCAACTGAGTTCGAGCAACCATGCCATTACAAGAGAAGTGCTGCCGTTTGGGTGCATATTTGGTCTGCACACTATGGTACATCTCTAAATTCCCAGTATGACAACTTAGTGTTAGTTGCTGAATGTCCTGCAACAGATTTTTATCGAATACAACCTCCTTCAATGCATTATGAGCAGAGGAGCCAGGCCTAAGCCACCTTTTAGTTCTTGCGATAGCTGGAGGGATTGGTTGGCGGGCACATTCCTCATACAGGTCAGCTGAATCCCAGGAGTGGATATTGGCAGTGTGATAGACAATGGATATCCACTTCTCTCTCAACATCTCCTTGTCTCCCCCACATGTTTTGGCACACCACCAAGATGGATCTGATCCAGAGAGAGAGATCAGCACATTCTTTCTTCTTTGCTTTTTCAGTTAACTTTTTAGTTATACTCTTGGAAAGGTGCCACACATCAAATTAATGATCAACTTCAGGGAAATTTCTTTTCATGTCAGCCCTAATGCCCACATGACGGTCAGTTGCAACGACCATAATTTTCCCCCCTTTTTCATAGATGTTTTCCATACTGCGTTTAAAACCCTCTCTTTCCATGGCATTGCTATTATTTACTTCACTGACCTGAACAACCTTTAAGTCAACAATCTTATCAGTTTTCTGATCAATCATGGTATATGTCCCATATTTTGCATTATGGCCAGGACTGTCACAACGCCCATCCCCTGAAAGCCACAGATCTGGCCCCCCTAGCTCAGAAAAAGTGGAATTTTGTTCTTTAAGCCAGAACTCATTGATTACAAGTAATAAGTACTTGTTTTGAATATTATAAAATGTTTTCGCACTGAAAATTTTCAAGTTTAAGATATCTGCCAAAGATGCTTCTTTTGTAAAGGTAGAGCCACTGAGCTAAATACATGATGACAGCAACAAATTTCCAGCTGCCATCCCCTCAAGCATTGGCTGGCTTTGCCAGGAGTACTTATGATTATTCATACATTCTAGGGTGACAAATAATTGGCTTCCTTGTGTGGATTGGTTCCTCTTAATCACAACTGCACCACACTCAGGACAGTACTTAAACAATTTAAATAGCTCTTGTTTAAATACAATGTATTTGGTATCATCCTGTGGCTTTTCGCATTTTGTTTCTCCTTGGTGTTCGTTGTCTGATCCTGACAAGTTTTAATCATCTGAATCTTCCTGTTTTGTGGGAAGGCAGATGTCATCTTTTCTTGGAGAGACTTCTGGGGAAGCAGCAGCTTCAGTTGCTTCTTCCTTGTTATCTTCAATTTCAGGAAGGAATACCTCTTCAGTCTGGGTGCTGCTTTCTGAAACATCAACCTCGACTTGGGTGTCAGTAGATTTCATCATTAAATGGAGACCACGATTGACTTGGATCCCAAAATCCACACCCTTGTTTGGCAAATTCACCTGCACTGCTTGTGACTCAACCAACGTGCTTTTAGGCCCTAAATAATGTGGGAATGGATATGATGGGCTGTCTGAGGTTGATGTACTTGCTCCACAATTCACTACATCAACAGGTGTAGGCTGTTCTAAAGCTGAAGCTGCATGTTCTTCGATTCTACAACTAGATTGTGCAGTTACAGAGGCTATATACTATAACAGAAAAAATATTAACTCTGTTATGGTATGGGTTAGTGACCCTTTGAGAGAATGAAAAATGTAGGTATGGGGGATAAACTATGCTACTATATGGTTACACAATGATTCAATGGGGTTTTCTTGGAAAATATAACACCTGACCCTGCCCTCCTTTGGTTGAAAGCCTGCACTGGTTTCAACTTAGAATTTCCAGTTGTATTAACTTTTTATTCACATAGAAGGAAAGAAGGTTAAAAGAATTCATTATTTAAAGAATAATATCCACAACTTATATCTATAGTCTAATTGTACTAATTTTGTTCACCTGCTAGTTAACAAGGGACGGGTATAATGTTCCTAGAATTAGAGAATAATCACTTTATTCTGAAACAATTTAATTTTGTTTACCTACTGGTCAAACATGTTCAGGAGAGACGAAGTACAAAGATGACTCAGAGTTAAAAAAACATCAAACTAGAAGGAATTCCATGGCAGGATATTGTTTTGCTTAAGGAGAAGAAATACTTTTCTGTGAAAATTTAATGTTTCTCAATGGAACCTATTCGGGTGATATCCCTTAAGATATAAATTGTTATTGCCCCCAAACTGCATTCACCTTTCAATTTTTTTTTTATCAATCATGCATAAATGACGAGCAGCTTCAAGAGTTTGCAACAACCCAAGCTTTGCAACAACCCAACCCAGTTACAATAGAGTAATTCGCGATTCACTTACTTCTTTCCTGACTTCTCTTCTGAACGTTTCTCCGATGAAAGTCGAGGTCTTTTTGATGGTCTCCGATGCGAAAAAACCTTGGGTATTGCACCTGGTTTTAGCGTAGATCTGGGTTTCAAACCAAGAATTTCTGCTTTCAAGTCTCGTTCGTAGCAGTCAGGTGTAAAATGTTCTGAGCACAGCCTGGAGTTTTTCGAAACGACCAGATCCGCTCGTGAGATCTTTGCCAGCCACTGTGATCGTAGAGCTTCATCCCTCGGAAAGCAATGGTAGGATATACCAGTTGTGTACCTCGAGTCGTTGTTACAATCGAACGCCGCGCAGAATACCATTTTTAAGCTCGAAAGTAATCGAAGTAAATATTGCAACGGGGGCTACTCAACCGCCAAGAACAGATAGAAGAATAAACTCAAACAACTCGGGCTTCCGTATTTGTACATCCTTTCTTGCGTAAGCCAAGAATTTAACCCATTATAGAGAACCTATAAACCAAAGTTCAACACGAATTTCAAAATTTTATTTCCTTTTGGACTTCTTGCGACATTGTTAACAGCGTGCGTTATCGTCCATGCCGTTGCAAAATCCAGACTTCAAACGCGTTGCAAACTAATGGTAAAAAAGGTAAATAACAAAATATGGGAAACAGAATGGAAGATGAAATATCTTAAATTACCAGTATATAAGAAAAATTAAAGTGGAGACCCTATTCCGAAAACATCGAGGTCAATCCAAGTATAAAAGATGCGCCGCACATGATCTGGACACGTAACTACGTCAGAGACACAGGGTTACGAAAGCCACAATATTTTTCTCTTACACAATGCCTGGATAGAAGACCAATTTTCTAATATGAGAGGCGCTTGAATCATTTTTTGCTTCACCTTGCACAATCTTTACTCCTGGAAAACCACAAATTCTTTCCCGCGAGCAAGCCGCAGTCCTGAATTCAACTTGCCTGTTTACCTGTCTTGCCGTGTTTACCTTCATCCCCATAACCTACGTCACACGCTACAAAGAGAACCGCTGACATTCGTGTTCTGAGCCGACGTACCACAGTCAAATATCGAGCCAATTATCACTAAAAACCTTTCGTTTTCTGGATGAAAACTGTCGTTCGAGGGAAAAAAAATGACGGAAATTTGTTCCATCATACATAAATGTACGATACATGGTGAAAAAAATTACATGAATTTGGACTTCAGTTCTCCTTTAAGGCAAGGTAATGAATTCTATTTTTAGATATTGATATCACTAGATGTGCTTATCTCCAAATTTTCTTTCTGTCAGTCGGTTTTGGGTGGTGTGCTCAGAAACAGGTAATCAATGAGGTGAGGCATATTTTCAAACTCTCAGTTACTGCGAAAACTGGGAGAAATGACTGTAAAAAGAATATTGATATTTGAAAACTTGTTTACAATTTTAAAGATATTTAAAGATCGAGAGCCTCCTGTGAGGGGCAGCTTAATTGGTGAGTTCTGAAAGACCTTGAAAACGCTGACTATCGCTACTACTAGCCGCTTTTTTCGGCAGCTGATGTTGAATTTAAGCCCGTTTTTAGTTTAGTGGTTTAGCTCATAGAGATCCTCTTTGAACGTTACTTAAATAGAAATTCGATCTGTTTAACATCAAATCTTGCGCAAAACATGTCTGAGAAATTTAGACATTTTATTCGATATTCTACCCGTAATTTCAAATCAACCTCGATCGTGCTGTGCACTTACCTGATTTGAGATTTGTTTGAGTGTTGATGGCTGGTGGAAAATTTTTAGTAACTACTTTAGAACTGTACACGTTGATACCTTGTCTCTGACCACGCCATGCCGCGCCATTTGGTCTCATCAAGTGGAGATGATGACCAACTTTTTAAAAGACTTTTTCTGCTTTTGTGGCAAATGAACAGAGAAGACAAATCAATCGAGCGATATGATATACAAGTTTTGATTAGCGAGGACACTGAGGCATTACGGGTTTTGGACAATATTCGATTGATTCCCTTAATTTGGTAAACAAATAGGATCTCCGGTGGTCGAAAATCAGCAGAACAAATGATGACAAGACACTGAAATGACGGTGAAAAAGACCACTAAGAGTAAAAAGCCTTTCTTCTGAACAGTCATATTGTTGAAAAAGCTCAAGAAACGTGACATTTCAAGGGAAAAAGATCTATTGAATAGAGGGAATACTTGAAAAGTGTGGGTGAGAAAATGTCCAAGGCTTTGAAGGTAGAAAATCAAGATATGAGTGGTCATAAAAGAATTTGTCACCAGAAGTGTGATTATTCGTGTTGTTGTGTACATATCTAAACTTAGGTTAGACAATTTGAAACCCATTTGAGGAAGAACGAGTTCAGAAATCACCCGCATCTAAACTGAAGCGGTAGAAAGTTACTTAAAGGTTTCAATTTAAACGAGATCGCATCGAAAAATTGTTTTTCTTTCTTTACCTCCATACATTGTTTTCGAAACAGGCGAAATTCCGGTGTTTCATCAATATTTACAAAATAAGTATTAACAGTTTGTGATTTGATCTTATTTTTTCAACCTTAATTTCGTTAAAATATGCAAGAGGGCAAAAAATATGTGTTATCGGTAGGATCATGAGACATATTTTTTTGAAAAGTGGTGAATGATCGGGACAAATTTGACGTCTACCTTTGAAAGCAACTGGCGTCTGGTGCAATAAATTTGAAAATCAATGGCAGTGTTGAGTCCAAACACATTATTCTGAATTGTGTTGAGCCGTAAGTTTTGTGGCCTATTTTTGCGAATCAGCTCTAAAAATGTTATCTAAAAATATAAAATCAGGTTGTGGTGAAGGGAGATATCTTACCATGAAATCTGCATATCTCCTGAATTTGTTGAATAAAGACGAAACTTCCCGTTTTTTACATAAACGGGAACTTTACGTAGAGACAGAAGAACAGTGGAAAAAAATGTTGTACCATTCATGGATATCTTGAATATGAAAGTGATCTTCGCAGTGATGGATATCTCGTCGAGATGCTTAATATAGCAGAAACTGAGATCACTCAAGGGCGTTAAAATCTATTGAATATCTTCCTCAAAGGTTGGATTTGCATTAAGCATTTCATTTCCTGGGGTGTGGCTAAAGCGTATTCATATCGTGGCCATAAAAACCAATAGGACGAGCTTAAAGATTAATATCATGGAATTCTTTTAAAGTAAAAGTTTTTTTTCTTCTGTTTATATGGAGGCGGTTTTAGATCAATTTATGCTGTTCTCGCATTTCCCCCGGTGACAAAACATGCGCCAAAAATGGGACCGCTTCAAGTTGTTTAAAACGATGCACGAAAGCTTTTAGTGTAAAGCAAAATTGCAGATGGGGAGTTTGGAGAGAATGAAACCTGTGAAAAATACTTGCAAAGAAGGCAGTGCGTAAGTAACGGCCAGGTGATCCCATATTAAATGCATATTTTTCTTATTTTGAAATTTCCTGGATATCAACACTGAGAAATTCTGTGGGTAGTCATTATCCCCAGGTAAATTTTGGGACTTAAAATCGTACACAAGTTAAATTATTTGAGCCTACTATGATGATGTCTGCATCGATGCACTTTTGTCTCGATGTGGAGCAATAACCTATTTAGAAAACCATAAGGAGGAGTTATCGTCGACGGTCTAACTCGGTATTATATGAACTCTAAAAAGTGTAAATTCGGCAATTCATTAATGAAACAATCAGAGCCTCGTAAGCCAAATTGGTGGTCATAACTACTGAAAGCTTTTGACAACTGAATAATAATGACACATTGATAGCGAACTAAACCGCAACAATAGCAGCTAGCCAACCTGCTTCATCAATAATTGCGTTATCGTTCTAATGAAAATCGTTCTTAATTTCTTTAAACGTTCCCTTCTGTAGAAAATATCATCGATTGTGGTATGTGAATAGACGTGTTCATTCCTGCTTTCAACTGCACTTATCCCCGGACATAAACAGTGTAAGTAGTACCACATAAATTTACACTTCGTTATCTAATAGGTAAGGGTACTCTCCAAATTCATTTACAACTGATCATAAGTAGCCGTATTGCTTTTATCAGTTCGGAAGCGTTGTTGTATGGAAAGGAATGAAGAAACCCAGCGTTATGGCAGCCCGAACGTAATTTATAGATGAGATTTTGAAACTCAGGGTTGAGTCAGAGGGTAGAAATGTCGATGCAGAATTTGCAAGTTATTGTCAAATTTTCGAAATGAAGATAACCGGCTGTGAATTCTCTTGTGTTTTTACCTTTTTAAGACTATACGACGTCGATGTCAGTGAAATTTAGGTATAATTTATTATCTAGCTCAGTTTGCTCTTAAAATTAAATACAGCGGCAAAGCTTTATTTGGTCAGAATTAGGGACAATTTCCATTTCTATTCGATAGGTTTTAAGCCTCTGATTGATTTGAATTAATTTATATAAGTTATTTAACGTTATGAGCAACTCAGCCTTCGTTTATCGAGCAAAAAGTAAGACAAAGCAAAAAGATTACAAATTAAAGGGTCGAAAATTGAGCCGAATCATTTTATTAAATATTAAGAAAGATGTTTTTCGTCTTGTCACGAGCGTGGGACAAAGAAAAAATTCTAAGTCCCCATGAGGAATAGGAGTAGGAAACAGATATTATCCGACAAATATCCGCTGCAGACGAAGGCAGTCAAAAGAAAATTTCACGTTTGTTTTTGTTTTGTTTTTGTTCCTTTAGTCTGTTTCTTCATGGGGAAAAGCTCAGTTTTAGTTATCTGCGGAGAGAAATCTGACATGGAAAGGACAGGTGTATATATGAACCATTTTCAAGCCTTTTGCGCAGGCAACACGCGATTAGATATTTTACGCACCTCAAGCGGTAGTCATGAAGCCGGTGGTGTCATCAGAGACACCAGAAACATTATTTATATGTTCTTTTCTCTTTAAGAATTATTGGATACTGAAATCGATAAACTTTGTAGGGGTCACTCTTTCTGGCCAGAAGTTGGAACTGGGAAGCCTATTAAGGTTGTTCTCTTTGAAGAAATGGATCCGAGCCAAATGTGTAGTGATAAAAATGATGGATAATTCTCTTAGGCAGAGTGCGTACAATAAAAAAACACAATGCTGATCTGAGGGATATTACCAATGAGGATCGACATGGAAAAGACAGCGATATAAAATGAGCCAATAACAGTGAGTGAGCCAGCTGCTAATAATTCACGGTGTGCGTTATCGATTTACGGCATCGCTTGACTGATCTATCATCGTCCGGGTTTACAATTGGATCTTATTTCTCCTACCATCTCTCGCAAAGAAGATCTTTGTCTTTTCCGTTGTAAAAATGGGAATAACTAATTTCCATTAGAATTGTCCTAAAACATATCAGTAGCTAAAGACACACTTTAGAAGGCCACAGTTTGGCACCTGAAAGGTAAGAAAACAAATTCAAATTTGAAAGAATTCACACCAGCATGTGTTCACATTTAAAAGCCATAACTTGTTATGTTAGTAAAGAAGCTTTTAAAAACTCCAGGTACACAGTTTGATTTGAAACACGGCACAGAAAACTCAGTATATTACAAATTTTCTCGTCATTATCAAAGAGACGTAGAGGCACAAAATATGAGAAACAGCTTATGATTATCATTCGGCTAAGTTTGCGCTTGGAAGGAAGTAGAACGACAAGGCTTCGTTTTGACGATAATAGTGATTCTTCTTTCAATTTTAGCAGACAGGTGTAATATCTTTAGTTGGAATTTAAACAAGTAAATTTAAAGGTGATCTATCATTAGATATAATTTCCTTTTGCTCTGCGAATATTTATTTTACCGCTCGGAACAGAAAAAATAAGAAAAAAGTAAGCAATCAAGAAAAAGGCGAGCAACTCGAAAACAAAACGAAAGCGTAAAAAGCTGAGGGAGATAAACTGAGCCGCTTTCTTTCACAAGCCCCTTTCAAAATATTTGTTCTTCATAGTGATCATTTAAAAAGCTAATTTGAATAATTGTTATAATCGTAGGTAAATGCATATGTATTTAATTTAAAGAAAAGGTTGCCAGTTTTGCACTGATCACAGTCAGAAAGTGGTTTGCTAGATTTTAGTAGCGATTACTTGGGAAATATGGAAGGATCGAGGGTTAAATAGATCAAGCAGACGAAGCAGTTTCTAAACGATGAGGAACCAGCGTCATTAAGGTGGGATTTTGGGTAGTTTTAATTTAATTCCATCTTGAAAAGATGACTATATTCTCTTCCTCTTACCTAGCCTGTGGTCGAGAATGATTCAGTTAAAAAGGTTCTCAGAGGCAGATGACCACTGTTCTTCAGTTTATTAACATCTAATGAGATTTAATTGAGATGTACAAGACACGATACGTTGGAAGTTTTTCAAGCGGATTCTGTATTTTTGACCGCATTTTTCAAATGCCAACATGGTCACAGAGTGGTCGGCCAGGGAATATGATAGCGGAGAGGCAGGATGCTAAGCTTGTCACATACGAACTTTGTAAAGGCGCGAGGTACTGGGATCTTTTGTAATGACCCATGCTCTTGTCAAATGACATCTTTCATCATCATTTAACATCTTTATTTTTTTAACGAACGACCATAGATGTGTTTGTTCGTCATCTCTAGCTCGCGCTTCCGTCAAAGGAAGCAAGTTGATACATGAGCTGGTAATTAAGTAAAAAGGACGAAAGTAGAAAAAAGAAGAACAAGAAGAAGAAAAAGAACAATTATGTGTGTGTGGTTTCGATTTCGACCTCGATTTGAGGTTTGATTTCTTTTAGGGAACCCAGGTCTTTAATTTGTCCCATGCTTGCGACATAACGAATTCAATATCTTCCAGACCTGCTCGACAGAAGACAAATTCTCCTGCTTCTTTTTGTATTTGAAGATATATTTGGAGCTAGTTAAAGTTTTAACTGTATTGAGGCATTTTGGTTGCAGCATTTTTCATCAACTTATGGATTTCGTTATAAGTATCGAGGCGGTGTGTTTAGACGTTATCTCTGGCTTATAATACCTTTGTCAAAGAAGTCTTGAGTCGGTGACACCTAGCCAGAGAACTAAGCAAATTACACGGAAGCCATGGAAAGCCGGATCGTATCCAGAGTGACCTAGAATTTCACGGGCACTCAGAGAATTTCTGCAGGAGGTGAAAAATGGGAAGAATTCGAAATAGATTTTAGCCTCCTTAAATCTCAAGGAGGTAAGTTTGAACTTTCAAACCGGTGATTGCGCGACAAAGTGATCCGATCTACTTACCATGGAAGATAAAGGAGTCAGCTGAAAAAATAAAAAAACATTCCAAGGTACTATGGAATCCATAATGAGGAAGACAAGAGGAACTTACACTGTGGCTGTTCAAGGCGCATTGAAGGTTATTTTGGGCAACGATCGAATGAAGGCTATGGCATTGACAGTAGTGCTACAATGTAAATTAAGGGGGAAAGACTTATCTCGGGAACACGCGAGCGTCAACAGCGTCAGGAAGAAAGCAAAGTACTACAACTAAAAGCTGAAGGAACGAACTATGGACCAGAAAATACTTCGTAACTCTTTTCCATCAAAGTATATGCATACCAGGAGACGTCAAAGTTCGCAATTTGCATTAGCTTACTAAAATAGTAAGGCTGGTCGAATTCAACATTTTTGCCTTTAGTTGTTTTATCCTTAATACAGAATCCGAAAGTGAAATGTTAAGTAAAATCCGACCGAATTGTGGCTAATAAAGCGCGCAAGTTATCTCATATGACTATTAGTAAACAAACTGCTCAAGGCGTTAGTTTTATGCCGGAATGAACGACAGCCAAATACTCGGGAACATGGTGATTGCTCAGGATGACAGCGCCGTAAAACTCAGGTGCTGTGAATGATGTGGCCCAACACTCGACGCATTGGATACCAGAGCAAGCTCTTGTTGTTTATATAAAGGGCGGCGATGTTTCTTCTGAGGCTTGTTTCACTGCGATGACGGGAGATTGCTGTGATGAGCAAACCACGATCGACCATAGTATGACCAGCGTCGCTCTGACTCCTTCGTAATTTAATGAATTTTAAACAGTTATACTATAATAATGAGTTTGACTATATTTTTCATCATTCATGTTTTGTTTCTGTTTATCACCAAACTATATCTACTATAGGTATGTTAGCTGTATTTGTGTTTTACTACCGTACGTATACTTATTGATCTAATTGAGCGCGAAAACTTTCAAAACTCGGACAGTCCATTTCTTTTTCTCTTTGGTGATTTTCGTCTTTGCTCAAGCTATGATAACGTCTGTCAAGGCGCTTGGCATGTTCACAAACCTTTGCTTGGTTCTTCCATTGCTACTTGGCAGCCCTCTTGGAAAAAAAAAACTAGAGAGGAATTCGGAAAATGGTCAGACATTGTGCAAATCGGCAGATGACGTGACAGCTTTAGCCTAGCTCTGTGTTTTGCAACCTGATAACGCGCTCGTTACACCGATGATAGCGCGAGTTATATTCGAAATTTATTATGATATAAAACGGGGAGGTAGTTACAAAATGTTTCATTATTACAAGATCCCGCAGAGCAACGACACGGTATCACATTTAAGACTTCATCCAAATAAGATTTTAAAACAATGAAGGTCAAAATGAAACTCTCGTGGGAAAAATACACACAATCTTTGAGTACAGCGGTGGTTTACGACAGATTCGAACCACTGACGACTGAATAATGAAGACTCACTGAGAGAGAACCAAAAACGCAGCAATCCCACGAAAGTGACTCGCTACACATCCAGTCAGTCTTCGCGTTATCATTCTAAAATATTGCCCGGTATATTGGGATATAAAATCGATTATACGTTATTGAAGCTTTCAACAGGAACCTTTATCATTACTGGTATATTATTGTATGTGTGTAGACGTATTTGAGCTCCACTTGTGCCTTGACATCAAGAACTCAAAAAGTGCTTTAGCAGGCAACAACTCGGCAAAACGTAAGTTAACTTTCAATTTTCAAATATTCCAAACGTATCCTTATTTACTGAGCTCAAAATTTACCATTTTTTCATATTTTATACAAACGCACAAAGCTTCGAACAGCTTGTAGCTGGCACACCTGCCATATGAAGCTAGTGTGGCCTACCATTCATATGTGTTTTTTGGATGCTTAATGGTAGAGCATCGGTGCGCATAATTTGCCGATAGTTTTAGGTTCGATTCACCATAAGCACTCATAACTTTTTGTTTTTCCTAGCCTCGCGACAGATCGAAAAATATATTTCCTTGATTCGAAGTTTGTTTTAATTTGTATTTAAAAGCCAATTTCGTGCTTTGTTTTCATAGAAGAAAAAATTAAGGATTGACAGTATGACTTGAGATACGGCAAAGAGAAATCAATAATTAATAACGCATCGCCATGCACCATAACAAAATAAAGAGACAAGAAATAAAGAAGAGAAATCGAGAACAAGAAAAAAACTTCTGTTGCAACTGTTTGTTTTAAATACGCATGTACATGTTTGTTTTTCATATTTAACGATTAAAGATTTGACGGAGATAATTCGTAACTTAGCAATTAAGCCTCTTAGCATTTATATTTATATCAAATTTCTTTGCTCTTATGCATTCATTTTGCCCTAGCTAATGTAAACACAGTAATCCTTAATTTTCAAAGGTTTGGACTCGGCCATTTTGTGGTCAAACCTTTTTCTGAATTTGTCTAAAACGGTATTGATTTTAAAACTGAAACTAAGCTCGTTATTAGTGCTAATCATCATAGTTGCTAAATATGTATAACATCTTAGCAGGCAAGTTGAAGTTTATCGTGAGAACAATTAACAAACCCTTAAAAAACCCCTGACAATCAATTATTTCGTATTTTGTTTACATTTCGTTTTTCTAGCAAAGAAGTTTAAAAAGAGATATGTAAACGAGTGCGATAGATTGCTGTCTTATGAAAAATATACCGGAGAAAACTATCGCTTGTGGGTGTTATCGTACAAAAGAAATCAATCACCTTTCGCTGGCCTCTCTATAGAAGCCTTCAAACATGACAAATATAGCAGGTTTCTCTACCTCCTGAAAACCGTAAAAGCATGAGCATTTTGACCTCAATATCGATATTTCAATTTACCAAATCAATTTGAAATCTTTTATTGATCTCACTTACTAAATTCCCACCGACATTTACTGAAATTTTCTTTCAATCTCAGTTTTTGTATTCCAAATAATCTGAGTCACTCGATACTTGCATAATGCGCAATCATATACCTTTCGTTAGCATCGTTTCATTTTTACACTTTTGTTCTCTTTCAGTGTTTTCGTCATCCCATGCTATTCATCGTAATTAATCATGAATGACAGCAATGCAACCTCAAAGTTTCCTCAACAACACTCCGGCTTTGGACTCAAGACCTTGAGCAAACTTCTTCCAGTTGCCATAGTAATGGTTCTGGCTAATGGACTCGTGTTTGTCTTGTTTTACCGATGTCGTCGACTTCGCACCTCTTCTAACTACGTGCTTCTCAGTTTGGCAATTTGTGACTTCAGTACTGGCGCTATCGCTATTCCATACTTCATTGTTTATAGTTTTGGCATTTTTCCGCCACAAATGTATTATGGGGTTTACGCCTCGCATACATTACTATCTATTTCAGGTGCTTTTCACATACTCTTTATTACTGGGCTCAAGTACATGGCAACTGTCAGTCCATTAAAACACCACGTGGTGACCAAGAGCTTGGTTTTGAAAATTGTGCTCGGCGTTTGGATCACTTCTACTGTTTTTGCCATCATTCCTGTCGTTTTGCATATTGCCGAAGCATCTGCACGTTGGGACGTTATTCATACTGCAGTTTGCCTTGTTATGGTTTTCCTTTTCCCGTACATATTTATGATTTATGCATACATAGCCATGTTCAGTGCAATTACTAAAAGGCAGCGACCATCGTTGATTCTGAATAAAAACTCGCGGGAGCAGAAGAAAAAAAAAAGTGACAGGAAGTGTATCTTGGTTTTCGCAGCCATGGCGTCCATATTTGCCTGCTGTTGGTTCCCTTATTTTATCGTCATGCTATTAGTCAATATAAGACTAAAAGTTCTGTTTAGTGTCTTTGAAGCTGTTATCGTCATTCGATATATCACATCTTTGGCCAATCCTCTTCTCTACACGTTTTTCAAACGCGACTTCTGGTCCGCTTTTCAAAATCTGTTGCAAAACAAGGGAAAGGTCAGTTCTACTTCTCAAAAAAGTCAAACAGGGTCTCTTAGTCTCACGAGCCGACTAAGATCCAGATCAAGCGTCAACAGCAGAAGGTTAACGACGCTCGAAGGAGAAGGACAAGAACCGAGAATGATTCCCAATAGCAACGTGACCTTTGGGGAAGAGACATTTCTTACAAGCCGTGTTTAACTGCTTGCAGGTGATGGACACTCCACTGGGAAAGGTTTTTTTTTGCCTAAGAAAACAGCACAAAGTCATAGATAAGTTGGGCTGAACACTCCGCGGGTATTTGATTAAGTTTAGCTCATTAAACCAATCACATTGCAAAAATAGGACCGGTGTAGCACCTCAAAAGCACGTACAATTTATTTACCAGTGATAGAGCATTCTTTTAACATTACTTTTTTTGTTTGGTATATTATTATTTTCTTTAAGTGATACAGAATTTAATGAAGTATTGCACCACAACTCAAAAGCATTTTATTAATAGGTATAGGTTCGCTAATTTTAGTCTTTTACATGTTTTGTGAAAAGTTATAGTAATCGTTTGAAATTAGATTTAAAAAAGGTATTCTTATGCTGGTAAGTTTTGAACTGTTTTCATGGGTGGTAAAGAATTTGACGATTGACAGCGCCATTTTGAATCGTGTTTAACAACTTACCCCCTTTACTGTGAGGAAATGAGTCCGACCCTGCATTTTCCCGTCTCTTAGCGATTTGTTTGAATAATTAGGAAATGGAAACTCAATACAAAGAATGGTTTTTGACGATAACTAGAGCAGGGTATATGTGTGAGCTGACGTTTTGGTTTTTCTTTTTCGGCCAATTTTTTTAAAAATAGCGGCGTCGAGTTTTAGGCATTTTTGAGCGCACAATTCTTTTCCAAAGCTCAAGTTTTTCTTTAGAAACCTAATACGCGGTGAGTGGTAAATTTTTCCACTGTTTACAAAAGGAGCGGAAAAATACGGTCTTTCCAATTCACCTTTTTTTTGCTCCTTTTTTTATGATGAGTAGTGTGCAACTAATAATTTTATTTTCCAACTGCATAAAGTAGAGTACATATAACGCGCGATTAGATTACAAATATTCCGCGATATTATACGGTTACTTGGACAATTAGTTATTTTGTACTGTTTAAAAAAAAAAACTGTTTGATAAGTTTGGTAGACTTGCCTTCTCTGGTGCCGTATTTAACAGCTGTACCATTTTTCTTGGTTCATAGCCCTCAGCTCCTCAAGTAAAGGCAGTGATTGTTGCGAAGCGTCGTCGGCATGTGATTGAGTCGGACGATAAAAATGAGATGTAGTTTTGGAAATTCTCTTTTTGTAGGCTTAGAGCTCATACATGTCTTTGAGAGTTTGTCTCCTGGTAGATTCAAAGCTTTGTTACTTGTGGTAAATTATTCATCACTTTTCATCGATAAACGAACACTTTTCTTCTTGCAGTACTTTCAAATGTGCACGAGTTGAGAACAACGATCGAAAATAAAATTCAACTTTGAATCGTTTTGAAACCCTACGTGACAAGTTGACGTCTCATGGGCCAATCCGACGCGAGCATTAGGCAAGACCTGTCACAAACCGCTCCTTTGTTTGTTTCGCTTTTCCCGCCTTATAAGAATTGCATAAAAATTAAAGCAGTTGGATAATAAATATCTTATGACACGTTTTGGTGCGCAGTATCACTGAGTATTTTAGTCGTTTTTTGTATTTTGACTCGCCCTGCGGAATAGTAAAAAAAAAAGCACAACTCGTGAAATTACTTAGCGATACTACACACAAATACGTCTAAAAATATATATTTATTCTTGAATAATCTTACTGAAACGAAAGCAAAGTACCTGGACAGTTAGTCGGGATACCAGAGCTGTATGAGATTTGTATGAATTACTTATAACCAGTTTACGTAGCATGCTTTATATGTATTGGATAATTGGACCTTTGTAAAGCATACCGAATTTATTGTAGGAATGATTAACACAGAGAACTGCAAAGTTGTTTAAAAAGCACTTTCTGTTGTTTAATTTTCCTTTCTAATGACTTAATCATAATAATAGGTAAAATGGTAGTATCAATAAAATTAATATAATTGATGATGCTGATAACACGCAATTATTGGATAAGGTTGAGCATTATATTTGACAGTTATTCGAAGAGTGTGCGTTGAACATGAGATGGTTCATAGCCAAAAAGGCGTGTCGCGCCAAGTTTCAGTTTTTGGCCTTTTCAATTTTTGGCAAAATGCAAAAAACCATTACAGCCAATATTCAGCCATGTCAACCTCGCACTTGATCAATATCGCATGTATATCATGTGATAACCGAATTAGACCATTGTTTTTGGCAAAACAAGACTTTTCTTTCTGAGTTTGCAAATGTCTGATTTTAATCTAATTTAACCATAGTTTGTGATGACGTATAGAGTAATTACTCCAGAAATATCAGAGGATCTCAGTGGGTGATGGCTTTTACGGCTCACGAAAAAAAATTGGCCATTTTACGACTAGCCGTGGTTAACTCCAAATCAGACAAACTTACACATTCCAGAAAGGAAACATTACGGTTACCTTTCGTTACGAATAACGGTTAAAAAGGTTTTTGACCTTTTCACGGCAAATAGTTAACCCAATTGAGACACTTATCACTCGGTTGTTTCACTTGGCTCACAAGTAAATGCTTCTTACTCACGAAGTGAGAAGTCCTTGATTCGATCGTCTACAACTTGAAATTCATCACTTTTTAATTCCTGAGGCGAAAATCGAGAGCATTCTTTATATGTCATAAAGGATAACACGTATTTGCACATTTCAAAGTTAAATTATCTCAGATGTTTATGGTTTTGGATGCAGATGATCCGCACACGATAAGCTCCGATCCTTACATGTCTTTCTAGCAGGGAAATAGCAACCACTTTTCAAGCCTTAATTCAGGACACCGTGTTTATCGCATAATTTCGAGACATGGACCCTGTTTTTAACCCTTCTTTTTTTTGTTCATTGGAATATTCATGTTCTCCTAGAGCGTAAAGGTGGTCTTACAGGTGAAAAAATGGCAGTGAAAAATATCGCTAAAAAAATTGGCGTTCAAACTTTAATTCAGAAACAGCGTTAGTCCGATGACAAGTAATGTGTTTTCTCAAACTACAAAGGATCTTTCACTTGATCTGAAGGCCTTTTGACAAAGAGAAAATCAATTTATATTTAATTCCAACGGATTTTTTATCTAAATTCAAATCTTGAATCGATTCAAATAAAGTACCACATTTTCTTGAGAAACTTACCCCACTTATTGTTTTGCAATGCTCAAGGGCATGCATGCAAGTTAACTCCAGTTGATAATACGGTCGCGTGTCGTTACTCTCGAACAAACCTATACTAGGTTGGATTCTTTCAAGAAAGTAAAGAGTGGATTGACCCCTTCATATATCTCCTACTGAAATTTTCCCATTCCTGGGCCAGCCAGGATTCTAAAGAGGGTGCAGGGGGCATAAATTTTCCGTATGGAAGCTCCTTGCCAATATTTAGGTAAAAGAACGTTTCAAAATAGTTGAAAATCTCAATTTTACAATTTCTCCCTTATTCTTGTGGGTTTCAACTGAGTTGATATTGTGCATTGGCCACCGTAAAGAGTTTCAAAGCTGACGTTTCGAGTGTTAGCTCTAAGTCAGAGCTAATGACGAAGGGCTCACGCTCGAAACCTCAGCTTTGAAACTCTTCACGGTGGCTAATTTTCATAATAAATTCAGTTGATAATAACCAAATTTTCTTGATATGCTTCCCCAGTGACGCAGCACCACAGTTTCTTTAGAAACTTATCCCCTTTTTGCAATTTTTTTCCTTTTTTTGTTTGTTTGTTTGTTTTTGGCCAAAACAAACGGTACATCGGCTTGAGCGAACAAAATCCTACCAAAGCTGACATTGTATCTTGTATTCCAAGAATGAAGCTACCCTTATTCCCAAGAGAAATCGAACGAGCAAGATCTAAGAACGAAGATTAATAATTTCTTAACAAACGAACCGAACAGTGAGCGACCCAACTTTACCGACGGATTGAGACCGACGAATCACGACCGACCAACACCAGTAGAGTCTCATAGCCATTAACATTGACGGAAAACTGACCAATCGGTTTTCACAAACCGGACTTAGAACGTTCGACTGACAACAACTATTCAATTGACTCTGATGATGACTTTGGCCAAGGTTGTCGAAACGTTAGTCACTACTACCAACAACAGTCCTTCTCAGGAATGCACACACCCGGACGATCAGACTACACTATTACATGTTACTCCCGGGTTGAAACCAATTACTGTAATAATTTCCGAAAAAAGAGTCAAGCGATGGCAATCCAGAGTTCAAAAGAGTGTTCAAAGCAATTGACGTTTCCTGCATCAACTGAACTCTGTAAGCCCAAAAAGATTTGACGCAAACAATGAGAACCTGCACGGGAACCATTTAGCCTTCAAATATTTTGCTGATATCTCACTCACCTAGCTACAATGAAAACGAAACCAACCCTGGTGACAATAAGAGAGTAAGTTTACTAGTCTTGTGGAAATTTTTTCGCGAGAACAACGAAACTTTGTATCTCACTTTTACCCAGATATTTCACAAAGGAAAAGTGGCATCGATTAACATTTGATAGATGGGAGAGTTTTTAAGGGCTAGAAGCTTGAGGCATTTTCTAAGAAATCGAGCGTGTGAGCTCTTTGAATATTCAAATCCTCAGCTGAAAAAAAAATTTGGCGTGTAAAAATGTCAGTAGGCTTGCAATGACATAGAATGTTTGTTGATTCCAAATTTCAACAATAATAATTATATTAGCGATAATAATAACTTGCAATATCTTTGTTTCCTAACTCCGCTCTGACAAGGTAACAAGCTACAGAGCAACATTCCGTATGGAGGAAGAGACACAAAATTGAGGCTCGACTAAACCAAAAACCAGTACACGCTCCACCGCTTGTACTACAGGCCCCAGTTGTTCAAGGGTTAGAGAACGCTATCCACCGGATAAATCGCTACCTGGTGGATAGCGTAATACGTTTTTCTAACATTTATCCACTGGATAGTAATTTATCCGTTATATAGCGTTATTCACTCTTTGAACAACTGGGCTCAGATCTATAACTACTACTAGTAAACATCTCGAGAACCGAAGGTATTCTCAGCGATGACGATCTCTGGTAGCTTTTCTTAAAAAATTTTGTGACCATGAAAAGGGATTAACAAACATTATGTTTCTGGACCTAGCACCTGAGTGTCCCTACTTCTAAAAAGGCGGTGTTGTTTTCCCACCACCCCCATTAGATCGTAAAAGTAGAAGTAGGAGAAAGAGACGATAGGGATATCCTCCTCATCCCTGTTAGGCAAAACCATCTCACCAGTTTCGTTTGCTGAGGATCTCGGGGTATACACTGATCAATATCTTACCTATAAAGATAAATATCACTAAAACAGCCTCTAGTTGTATGAAGTAGTTAGTAAAGATAAGTAGAATTAAACACCTTTTAGGTATAAAAACACTTTTATTACTAGCTTTGTTTTCTGTTTCATTGTGCTTCAGTGTGGGAGAACACATCTAAACGTAATCTACACAAACTGCAGTTGGTTCAAATTTTGCTATCAGAGTCGTATTAGGTTTAAGGAACTTTGACCACACCTCTCAGGAACGGAGATCTCTTAGATGGTAAGATGTTACGGAGAAGGTTTCACCAAATGACTTTGCTTGAGCATTCAGATGTGCAAATGGTTAAACGTTCAGCAGTTCATAACAAGAACATAATGGGATGCAACAATTTCGTTTCTTTTTTAAATTAGAAATTAGTTGCAATCTTAAGAAAGCTCAAGCAAAAGTCATCATAAATTTTTGTTTACTTGGAGACGATCTTATTTTTACTGGCAAGCTGCGAATTCACATTGTTTCCGCTGCTTCCGTAAGCATCGCTCCTTTACCTTGTTTATACTCTGCGAATTCATATTCGAATTGTAATGAAAAATGCTTTTGAAGGAAACTTAAGCGAGCAAAAAAATAAAATGATTTTAGTATATGAGGTGCGAACCTTATCAATTCAGAACTTTGGTAGATGATGAGAGAACTTTTTTGGAGCAAATACCAAATGTGTCATTACGTACCCATAAATGTTTTCGTTGCTTTTTTTTCTCTTCTTTTCCTCAACGAGAAAGGATGTGAAAGAAAATAAGTCAGGAGAGAAGCTGACATGGGAATAAAAATGTTCTTGTGACTTACTGTATCTACTCCACAGATTTAAGTCCAGTCCAAAATGAGATTTACTTTTGTTGCCTCGCTGCTTGTATTCATTTTAAGAGAAGGAATTAAACAAACCTGTCGTGGGTGGAGGAAAGAAAATGAAACAGCTGAAAGCCAGGGTAAAAGCATTGGAAGAGTGCCAACTTAACATTTAAAACTTGTAGAAAGTTGTAGAATGTTTATAATACTAACAAATCTTGATCTATCATATTCAATGTGATGGTGATGAAATACCTATCACAGAGTACTTTATCATGTAGATATTGATAAGATACAAAAATATCTCCTTTTTTCAAAAGATAACTGGCGCCAACGTACTTTCAGTGAGCGTACTTTTATGTATTCACGTCCATAAGTAAAGATAAAAATGTCGTCTTGCATGGAAACGTAGTTTATCTAAACAATTGTCTTGTTTCCACGAAGGGTTTTTTTTTAATTGACGAACAATGCTAAGGTTTAGTTCAACTTTTCCTAAGAGAGGCAACATTCTTGGGATAAGAACCTACAAATTGCATTTTTATGTCGGAGGTTGAAGTAGCTTCGTAACCGGTGTGGTTTACATGCATACATTATATGCGTTCTTTGCTCTTAATTTGTGCTTTAAATTTGTCTTTGATTTTGATAAAAATTGTATTTTTATAATAAACAGAACAGTAAATGTCTTCCTTCTAGATTCGAGTCTATCTTTACGCGTCCCCCGTGAGAGAAGCTCACTCGTGAAAGATAGTATCAACACTAGTAGATAAAAAATTGTATCCATGGGCGGTCATGTAATGTTCTCTGTGCACTTTTAAGCTGTTTGGGTAAAGTTGAGGAAGAAAACTTCGTACATTAACTCTGAGACGTTTTTAAAAGTTTTTTCCGTCCTTTGGTAGCCTGCTCCGTGATTGAAGAGCTGTTGGAGAGAGTTAAAACTTTGGAAAATAGAACTCCACCTCCAACCCCCACAACAGCTCCAGCACCTCTTACGACAATGCCATCAGGTTAGACGAAAGCATTTTGAATTCTATTTCTTTTGAGGTTTTTTTAACATTTTAATCTTAGAGAATTAGCCTTCATTAGTTGAGGCCTAATAAATGTACACCAAGAAACTGTTGTCCGTTTCTTTACATCGTTTATACGGGATGGACTACCTACTGCCTCATGAAGAACGCAACTAATCCAAATTTGAGAGAATTTTACAAATATTAAGAACGGAATCAAAATAACCATGCACTGCTGAACTCAGAAAATCAAATGAAGAAATAGACCAAAAACTCTTTACAGAAGCCCATCTTTTCATTATGGGTCATTGGGCCGTTAGCGGATTTGGACCGGGGGGGTCCATATCCGTTAGCGGATTTGGACCGAGGCTCCAAATCCGTTCGGACAACGGCATTTTCTTGATCTGAAGACTTGCAACTCCGCAAGTGACTTCAAATGTCTTTTTAACAATCACGCAAGGGAACGACTCGGTCTTCTCGATAACTAAACCCACAAGTTCCACCAGCGAACGATTTAACTAAACAGCAAATGTTTGCATGTAAGATGAGATGCTTATAAAACAGATCAGTTAGCTAAGGCCCGGGTCGCACTAGGGAAGTTTTGATCAATAATCCGTCAAAAAAGGATTAATGTCTATTATCACAGCGAGTTTCCTTATGCGACCGGTGTTTCACAAATTTCTAAAATTTCGGAAAGTCCGCAGAAACTTCAAAGACACTGAAGTGTATGGGTGGGACAGGCAGATTTTGAGAAAGATAAAAAAAAAAACAAAAGACACCCCTTCTGGAACTGTCAACGCTAGTCATATGACCTGCAGTTAAACTATTCAATCGGCGGGAATTTTTGATATTCACCTGCCAACTTTTAGCATGGATGGACGTTTTCCTTTTTGTTATGCGCCGGGATTTCCAAGCCAAAATGTTCGTTATTTCAGTTCATCACCATACATTGGCTGGACCGAGCTTAGATCAAGCGGGACTAAGCGGAATTTTGCTTAATCAGTCCGATAGTCCAGCAAGTGTGGTAAGGGAGCTTCAGGTCAGCTGAAGGTTTGCCACAAAAAGAAAAAAAGAACAATACGACAAATGGCCGCAAGAAGAGCAAAGGGCTCAAGTAATGAATACCAAACCATAATTCGGCTGGGCGAGAAATGGTCCATGTGTAAGGCGCAACACGAATTCTACGTACATCTCTGATACAGGATGAAAAGGGAAACATTTGCAGATGTTGCATGTCGATAATTTGTAGAAGTAGAAGGGCAAAAGCAAACCAAAATGCCCGATTTGGGTTTATGTTTATTACCGCACAATACGCGCCAGAAATGAAATCTGATCAACTGTGTTTATTTTGACATATTTGTGTATTTCGGTAGTGCGACTCAAAAATTGTGTCACATTTATCGGCTCTTCCGGTTGCGGTTTCAACTTTTCGAAAATTTTTTGGCTGCCTAATTTTTGGTTTGGGCAGTAGTGCGACCTGGGCCTTAAAAAATAAACAAGGTAAGAGTGTTATGTTAGGTTTTTTGCAAACTGTAGTGATTTATGCCAGTTAACGGCGGCGACAAGTAGGCGAACCATGTATATTTCATAGTCGCTATCAAGTAAGTTTTGCCGGACTTTGAGTTCGTTTCAAGATAGAACAACACAAATACACCAGGGAATTTTTACAAACTTTATAACCATCCTTTTGTCTTATAAAAGCCTGAAGCTCAGTAAATTTTGTCATATCGGTCATTGTTAAAACTGTCTTTGTTTTGATGCTACTTTTCGACATAGGAAAAGTATCTCGGACAAAAATATTCACCAAAAAATAAATATTTCTTTTCCAGCTTCAATAACGACAGGGGATTAAGTCCAGATGATAAAACAAAGGATTATTTTCAGAGAATTACCGTAGGTCTTGTACATTCGTTACATGAGGTCACACAACTCGGGTAATTTCAGGGTGAAAATTTGCATATTTGAGCGGTCGAACGAAAAAAATTATTTCTCGAAAACTCAAATAATTTTTTACAAAAAAACTACACCACAATTATTAGAACATATTGGGCTACAAAATATAAAAGTAGGCGTGAAAACAAATTTGGGTGACTTGCCGCTGTTTGTTTGATGCATGCTGACATTAGCTTTTAAGAGAGATTTGGTATTTAAGTAGCAAAGATCACGGACGTTCTTAAAGACACCTTTATTATACGCAGTTACGACAGGGGTTACCGAGTTTAATTACAGAAAAAGGTGGTCCTGCACACTCCTCAATCGACCGGCGATGTCTTAACGTGAAGTAGTTTACCGTCGTTTCTTTCAATTTTGGCTCATTTTCCCAAACAGAAATTATCAGTCATGCTCAATTGAAAGTAGTTTCAACTGATGCTGACATCATAAACTTCATCCGAAGAAGAAAACATTCCTTATCTTCGAAAGTATGCGCAAAACATCAGGAACAGTAATGAAGGTCCTTAGCTACTCGAAAATACCGCATGCGTTTTGATCGCTATCAATCTTGGTCCCTAAATCCCCTTGAAGAAAATCATCGACAGTTAGTGCTGAAGAGTTTTATTGCATTTTTTATTATAGGGAGGGGCTGGAAAATAAATTAAAAAGGCTCCGCTTTTAGGCTTGGCCAAATATATATATATATGTATATTATGTTAAATTTTCACGCAACGCTTTCATCGACACAACAACGCCTGGGGGATAAGTTTCCATATAACTTGGTTCGGCCTATTGGCTGATACCGATGAACCGGAATTGGCTGAACCGATCAGAAAACCAGAAATGTAATATCCAAAACCGATAATTCAATAATAGTTATTCAGCTTAGTTTGCCATCAGTATAAAATAAAGTGGCGAAGCTGTATTTGGTCAAAACTAGCTACGGTTTCCACTCACATTAGACAGATTTTAATCTCTGATTGACCTGAATTAATTGTTTTAAGTGGTATATCTTGGTGAAAACCTCTGCCTTGTGCTTCTGCTCTGCGAACATTTATTCTACCGAACAACAGAATGAAAATAATTGAAAATTGTATATTTCATGTATTTTATTATGCATATCTCTTGGAATTGATCAATTTAGAAACAAATTAGAACACCTCATAGCCAAATTAGGTAAATAGTTCTGTATTTGTTTGAATAAAGAGTTTTACAGTTCTATTAATATGGTATGTATTCTTCACATATCCGCTAAACACGAAGACAGTCAAAAATAGTTTTCCTTGTTTTTGCCCATAAATGATTCAGCTTGTTTCTTCCGCGGTGTGGAACTTGAAATAGGTAGGACAGGAGAGGTGAGAGTTTATATGTGTATCACATAATTATATTGAGAGGTTTGAAACACCTGCAATTGTCTTGCATAGGCAACACTTTAGGAGTTCTTGGATACTGACACCGAAGAGGTTTTGTAAGGGTCACTCCGGTCTGGCCAAAAATTGAAACTCAAAAGCCCTCCTAAGTTATTCTCTTTGAAGTATGGATCCGCGCCAAATATGTAGATGATACCTGCATTGATGCAGTTTTATCTCGATTTAGAGTTTGAGTCAGAGAACGAAAAGGTGCATTCATCATTGACGTTTAAAGGATATTTTAACTACAAAATGAAAAGAACGGTTGATCCGTATTGGCAGCAATGCGAAGCATGTAATGCGTACAACCAAAAAGCCCAATAAACAGGTAATAACAACGCGCGGTATATCCGAAGTTTATTAAAATTTTGCATAGAACAAAACATTTTATAGTAACCGATAGGTTTTGTAATAACGGTTGCGGCATTTTGTAATAACGTACGTAATAGGTTTTGAAATGACCAGGGATGTGTTTCGTCGTTATCTCTAGCACACGCCTCTTTCAAAGAAGTCACATGAATGAATTAGAATGTAACTAAGGAAAGCTATTCGAAAGCTATGGACGGTATGAACCAGGGCCCAGAATCTCGTGAGTAAGTAAGACATCTTTGCAAGAGGTATCACAAAATACCTCAGAGCAACGACATTGGAGGTTAAAGGAGTCACTCACCCAAGACCCCACCCAAATAGCATTAACAATGAAAGTTAAATTAAAATTCTCGAGTTAAGAATGCATACAATCAAAACGCACAGTTGGTGGTCCAACCGCTGCATATTTCTTCAATCTTTGCTTTATCATCCTTGCCTTGTAAATCCGGATATAAAACTAATTCTGTATAACCGGAAACTTTTCATCGAAGCCTTTACTTTTTTACTGAGCTCAAAATTTGCAATTTTTCCTACTCCATATAGCCACAAAAAGATTTTAAGAGCACTGATCCTTAAAGTATGAGCTGGGACGCCAAGTCATTCATGAACGCAGCAATAACCTCGCACGACATAGAGTTTTTTGAAGCTCAGTAGTGGAGCATCTGAGTTTTGATCCATCATGGGAACCCAGAATTTTCTCTTTATTCTAAGCTGGTGAAAGAAGTACCAAAAAATTAATATTCTCTTCAAAACCAACTTTCATTGCCACTGAATGCCGATTTCGTGCTTTGTTTTTAAAGAAAACTAAAGTCAAGATGGGAAGAGTGATTTGAGATAAAATAAAGAAACATTAATGATTTGAATTTCAGCGCCATGAAGTAGATGTAGCGGTACTGACACGAGGAAACATCCAATGAGTTGTTATTCGCCAGAGCTTGTACTTAGAACCGAACACATTGATAGAGCTATATTTTCTCGGAACTAGCGACAGTTCTCATTTTCATAAGAAAAGGATTGTTTCACCGATCAGTTCCAAAGGTGTGCTGTAAAAACAACTCTGTCATTTGCTCAGGGAAATATTTATTTTGCCGCTGGAAAAACAAAACGAAACCAACAGAACAAAGAAAGAGAAATACAGATGAGAAGTACGAGAAAAAGAACAAAGCCTTTTTGATACACATTTACATGATCGTTTTCATATTTGATCATAAAAGAAAGGACTGAAATAGTTAAAAATCTTTTAAAACCAAAGTACTGTTGTATTCAGCATTCGAAAAAGGGCTTCACAGTAAACGCAGCAATCGCTATTTTGAGTTAAATCATGAATTGATCACATTGATCTCGCCTACCCAAATTTTCATGGACTTCTACCGGTTTTTTCTCAATCTGAGTAATGTAATGATATGCGTTTATTTGCACTCCAGACAATCTGATTCCCTTTTTATTCACATGATGCGAAATCATCTACCCTCCGTTAACATTGTTTCATTTTTATACTTTTGCTCTCTTTCAGTGTTTTCATCAACCCTCGTTGTTCATCATAATTAATCATGAACGACAGCAATGCAACCTTAAAGTTACCTAAACAACACTCCGACGATGGACTCAAGACCTTGAGCAAACTTCTTCCAATTGCCATAGCAATATTTCTGGCTAATGGACTCGTGTTTGTCTTGTTTTACCGATGTAGTCGTCTTCGCACCTCTTGTAACTGTGTGCTTCTCGGCCTGGCAATTTGTGACTTCAGTGCTGGCGTTATCGCTATTCCATACTTCATTGTTTATAATTTTGGCATTTTGCCATTACAATTAAGTATTGGGGTACACATCTCGCATACATTACTAGCTGCATCAGGTGCTTATCACATACTCTTTATTACTGGGCTCAAGTACATGGCAACGGTCAGTCCACTGAAACACTATTTGGTGACTAAGAGCTTGGTTTTGAAAATTGTGCTCGGCGTTTGGATCACTTCGACTGCTTTTGCTATCATTCCTTTTGTTCTGTATGATGCTGAGGTATCTACGCGTTGGGACGTTACTTATACTGCAGTTTGCTTCGTTGCAGTTTCCCTTTTCCCGTACATATTTATGATTTATGCATACATGGCCATGTTCAGTGCAATTACTTAAAGGCAGCGACCACCTTTGATTCAGAATAAGAACTCACGGGAACAGAAGAAAAGCGAAAGTGACAGGAAGTGCATCTTGGTTTTCGCAGCCATGGCGATCATATTTGCCTGCTGTTGGTTCCTTTATTTTATCGTCATGCTATTATTCCAAATAGGATTAAAATATTTGCTTAGCGTCATTGAAGCTTTTGTGGTCATTCGATATATCACATCTTTGGCCAACCCTCTTCTCTACACTTTTTTCAAACGCGACTTCTGGTCCGCCTTTCAGAATCTGTTGCAAAACAAGGAAAACGTCCGTTCTTCTTCTCAAAAAGGTCAAACGGGGTCTCTTAATCTCACGAGCCGATTAAGATCCAGATCAAGCATCAACAACAGAAGGTTGACGATTCTCGAAGAAGAAGGACAAGAACCAAGAATGATTCGCGATAGGAACATGACCTTTAGTGACGAGACATTCCATACAAGTTGTGTTTAACTGCTTACAGGGAATGAAAGAAGAACGCAGACTTGGTACCTCATTTATAAGTCAAGGGTTACTGCTGAATCGCCATTAAGAGCAGTTGTGTGGTTGAACTTATGCATGACCTTCATGTATAATACACGTGCGAGACGGTTTGTTAGTCTCCATTTATACTCAAGAGTAGAGAGAGGCATTGTAAAAGGTTTTTCGCCCAGAAACACAGCACAAACGAATAAAAAAGCTGGACTGAGTCGTTTGAATATATTTAAGTTTATTAGGCCAATCACATTGAAGAGATGAAATTGTCGCGGTGAAAACAAGCTTCATCAATAGCAAGCACAAAATTTTCATCATTTATTTTGTGTAATATCATTATCAAGCGATTAATAATTCGATGAAGTATTGACGCTGCTATTGTGTCTTCAGATACCTATGGTGTTTGCTGATTCAAGTACCTTACGACGTGTGTCAAAATGAACGTGTTAAAATTAATCATGAGAATATTTGTAATTTATCGTTACCACGTATATAAAGTGTATGCTACGAATAATGGTTAAATTTTAAGCTCTATAGAGCCCTTTCGTTAAAAAATCGTTAAAACAAAACCAAAGCCGTTCCGGATTACCCTCGATGGTCAATTAAAACTTTTTAAGAAACACTCTCCTCTTATATAGGGCTCTTCAAAGCGAGGTCGCGTTCAAATTTGCTGCTTTATTGATTATCGCCATTAAGAGAAGTTGTGTGGTTGAACTTATACATGACTTTCATGTATAATACACGCGCGAGATGGTTTGTTAGTCTCCATTTATTTTCAATGGGAAATGTGTCAACTTAACCTTTAGCAATTCTAGCTAACATATTTGATTGACGGAAGTCTAGGAAAAGCAACAGGAAGTTCTAAGCCATATTTTCAGGGTACAACGACAATTTTATCTAGGATGGAAGATGCCCATGGTTTGAATAGGTAAGTATTTTGTTCAATTTTAAAATGAAATAAAAAAGATAGTTTAAGACAAATACTTCATTTTTAGTTTTTCGACACATTGATACAAAAAGTGAATTCCAAATTTGAGAGTTCATAAGAAAATTTACCTTTTCACTTACGGTTCCAAAGATTGCAGGTACAATAATTTACATAGGTGAGATCAATGCTAAGATTACTAAGAAAGATTTGGTAAATACATTAAAGATTTTCAGTTCATTTTCAATTCATTTTCAATTTTTGCTGGATACTTCATTAGTACTGTAAAAAAAAATTTAGGTAACAGTTCCTTTTTTTCCCCATGCATATGGACATCACAGGTTGCAAAAAGGAAACTCAGTTTTTTCTGTGAGCTTGTACAAGCATGAATATTATAGCATTTTGTTTCTGAAATGGCTTGAGCAAGAAGCTCATCTTTTAGATTCTGGCGGAAACTTTCTCGGCCAACGGCAAAGCAATATTTACATATATAAAAGGAACTTTCTTATCTTAGTGGGAAAACGAGACGAATGTCTTTATACGGGAGCATTGATAAGACAAAGTTTTTTGTTGCTACCAAAACTTTTGGATTAGGTTAAGTTCACTTTCAGTCTTTGGAGGTTTCCAGTTTTTGATATTCCATAAAACACATTCATTACAAGTACGATTATTTCAAACTTTCTGGCTTTTTCAAATGTTTTCGCCAGTCTGTTTTGGTGACTTTGGTGTCTTATTAGCCAACTAGTTTAGTTTGAAGAAGTGAAATAAGCAGTGTTTTTTAAAAAGACAGGTTTGCATACGCGTCGCTTCACTGTAATGGTTTTTGAGAAAGCGTTCTCTTTCTGATGAATAATTTTGTTATGAGATAAAGTAATAAAGACGCTAAGGACAGAATTTGTGGGATATTACTCAGAAACCTTCATTATTCACACTTCTAACCTTTAATAGTATCAACTAGGTATGCCGATCTGACTTGTAAAACCATGCATAGTTTTAACCAATTTGATATCGATTCAGATAGACTGTTATTATTAAACGACTTAAAAATATACTCCCGCAGGAAATTCACCACCATGATTGAAGGAAAAGGGTATTGACTTAATATCTGTCGTCCTAAGACAATTAAACTTCAAATTCATTGATTTCAGTCGACTGTTCAAACATAAACAATGTAGGTGAAAAAGAAAAAACCTGTCTCATTTTATGTTCCACTACAAAGAAAGATCAAAGAGACATTCAAAATTCTTGTTAAAAAATTTTGATAACATCAACCACGTATTTCACTCCGAACAGTAAAAATCACACGCATGAATGTATTTTTTTTTTATTAACAAGGAAGTTATCAATTCTGGCAAACTGTTCCTCATGATCAAATGAGACAAAGTATGCATTTGACCATAGTTAGTAGAGGAGACTCCTCTACTAACTATGATTTGACCATCTGCTACATTCAGACCTTTCCACCATTTATTTTCCGAGCAGTTTAAACAAATTAAAAGTGTTCCCGTCCACTTCACCTGATTGTTCATACAAAAACGACGCGACGAGAAAAAAAACGTTGCGAAAAAACCTACTTTTATTTGTAAGACAGGATAACCTACCTCTAGGATTGATAGACATTTCGTGCATTTTTATTGGTTTATGTTCAAGTGATGACACTCGTTGCATTTCCTTATCTGCCCCCTCAAATGGCTAAGTAATTTTTCTTCAAATTTTTACTGGGGTAGTAAATTAATGTATCTTCCTTACGATTGGTCGTCGGCATGATAAGTCGTCTTACCATATTTCTCACTCAGATCAAATATTGACACTTCCTTTAAATTGAGGAAGTCGAAGCTCTTTTTTTTACCCTTCATCTAAATTCTTTATTACACGGTAATTCGCAAGGTAGGTTGATTCTATAGATTTTCTTTCGAAGCGTCAAATTGACATCAATTTAAAGCAATTATGAGAAAGTTCCGAGATTTCATTTCTATCAAGAGCTCCGCTCGTGTTTTGGTGAAAAACAACGTCAAAGCAATGAAGAAAGTAATTTAGACATGTTTGCGACGAAAAGCTTCAAATATAACGTGCTCCAATAGCTACATTTTTTTTTTTAATTTTTGGAAATGGTTTTGCACATAAAACTGATTCAACGGAATTGGTATTACATATAACATGTTATGTTCTGGGAAGTCTTATAAAGACGAAACTATCTCTGTCATGAAGAACTTAAAGAGGCTCTAGAGGGTTAAAAAGCTAAAAGCCATCAAAGGGCGATAAGCAAGGTTCGGACCATCGTTTTTTGTAGTAAATATTATCAATCGAATTTTTGTTACTGAGCTGAGGCTCAACGATGGGAGGCGCTCGCCAGTGATAATTTAGCTTTGCCTTTGATTTTCTTCAATTTGCTCCGGTAAAATCTCTAAACATTTTCATAATTTGTTATATTTGTCTTGCCGATCATTTAAAAGCCGAAAACAATTGGGGTTGCAGTGGCAGTTTCCTCGCTATTTGCAATTTCGTGTTCTATCCCTCTATCTTAAATTTGGAATTTTTTGAAAACAGACAGTATGAAGGGCACAAGTATGTTTAACAATCTAGCAAATCTTAGGAAATTCCACATAAAGGAGACGCGATATAGATTGCTCGAAAGATCCGTATTTGTTTGTTGCGAAACATTATGTTATGGAATAGGACTTTGCCAAGAATCTGTATCTGAGCATGCGTTAACTTTCAATTCTGTCGCCTTTTGGAAATCTTTCCCGCGGTGTTTTCTTTCGGTTTACCTCTTTTTCAGGCGTAGAGGACCTATGAATATCACGGATACAGTTGCTGGAAACCCTAGATTCCATGACATAAAAACTGCATTGTGTTACACTGCTTTAACACACCCCTTTAGATAATAATCGTGCGATCGTAAGGAGCCGCCCTGTTTGTTTGCACGTTGACACTTTCATACTTGCGCTATGTTCGCACCCAGATGTCGCGCGGTACAAAAACCCTATGGAGCCTCCTTAAGTCGAATTTCCAACTCTCAGGCGCCAATTATTTCTTCTCTATCGGACATTTATTTCCAGAACAACTCATTTTTAACGTCCATGATTATTAACTGACTATAATACAAACTTCCCGAAGGCAGAAAGGTCTTGTACAGTTCTTAAGGCAAGGTAATGAACTCCATTTTTCGTTCTCAGTTTTGATCATGACTTGACAGTTTCAACGGTTACAACCCAACAATGATTAAAACAATATTATCTCGTAATCTAGAAGGTAGCGAATCTTAGGGAAGAAAAATATGAAGTTGATTTATTTCAGAGCAGCATTTATACGCCGAAACCATAATTTTCATATCTGCGATTGAAAAGTTCATGTCGAATTTTGACACTGAGATTTCAAAGAGTAAGCTAATCATTCCAAAACTGTGTTGAAATTGGTCAACATTTGCAGTTTGCCAGTGACAAAGCTATGCTTTGCTCCTCTTTTCCAACTGATATCGAAACGGTAAATTATTGGGAAATTAGGAGAAAATTTTCTAACTAAAATCCCAAATTACACCTCGCGGCATTATCAAGATCTATTCACTTCCCAGCGGCCGAAGAGACAAAATTGCGCATCAAGAGTTTAATTTCTTTAACATACCACTCATCGGTATATTGACAGAAATAAACTATTCTTTATGAGTCGTTATACCGCTCCACCAATATCAATCCCGAAAATTTGAAAAAAAAATGGCCTTTTTTTATTCCAGAAAACGTAACCGCACTAAGTGAAGAAGAAAAAAATTCTTGTGAAGGATTGGTAAAGGTAGAAGAATGTCAAAATGCGCTCAAAGACTTTGACAATAACAAATCCCCGGGCAATGATGGTCTGCCTGCTGAATTTTACCGATTCTTTTGGCCCGACATCTGCCATGATCTGGTAGCGAGCTACAACTCTGCTTCTCAACAAGTCAAAGACGGGGAATAATCTCGCTTATCCCAAAAAAATCTAAGGATAAAACTATTCTGGAAAATCTAAGGCCCATCTCACTTCTCAACGTCGACTACAAGATTCTCACTAAGGTTATAGCCAGGCGAATCGAAAATGTCTTGCCAACTTTAATAAACCCTGATCAAACCGGTTATGTTAAAGGCCGCTACATTGGTGAAAATATAAGGCTAATTTATGACCTAATACATTACACAGATAAAACAAATCAAAAAGGTATTGCCATTTTCTTGGACTTCAAAAAAGCGTTTGATTCCATTGAATGGAACTATCTCTTAGAAACATTGCAGCTCTTCAACTTCGGCCACGACATCCAAAATTGGATAAAAATTTTTTATAATAATGTTACTAACTGTGTTCTGAATAACGATCATGTCTCAACTTTTTTCTCCCTACAGCGGGGAGTCAGGCAAGGTTGCCCTTTCTCTGGCGTTCTCTTCGTTCTCGGCATAGAACTCCTCTCTAAAGCCATAAAAAATGATCCTACTATTAAAGGTATCCAAGTCAACAAGCATGAGCTTAAAATAAGTCAATATGCCGACGACACAACAGTATTTGTTCGTGACCTCGATTCCGTCGTGAGTCTATTAAAGGTTTTAAATGAGTTTAAAGAACTTTCTGGCCTAGAAATAAACACAACTAAAACCGAAGCAATGTGGTTAGGCGAATGGAAAGACAGAACCGATGAACCCTTTGGTTTTAAATGGCCAAAAGAACCTGTCAATGCCCTTGGTGTCTATTTTTCTCATAACCAAGAAAGTGCTAATAGACTGAACTTCGGTGAAAAAATACGTAATCTTGAGAAAACGCTAATCACTTGGCAACGGAGAAATCTAACTCTTTATGGAAAGATAAACATAGTTAAAACACTTGGGATATCTAAGTTAATTTACTCAGCCTCCGTGCTCTCTGTTCCAGATCACTATATCCAAGAAATAAATAAGCTAACTTTCAACTTTATTTGGGCAGGAAAACCCCCTTAAAATAAAAAGAAACACCATAATTGGAGAAAAGAAAGATGACAGTTTGAAAATGTGCGATTTCAATATCATGGAAAAGCACTCAAAATAGCTTGGGTCAACAGAATTCAAGATGACTCACAAGCCTCCTGGAAAATTATTCCTAACCAGCTAGCTCTTACACAAACATGGTGGTCTTGCTTTTCTAACAAAATGCAACTTTACACCAAGCACACTAGACCTCGATGATAAGCTTCATGCATTTTACAAAAAAAGTGTTAGATTATTGGTGCGAGTTTAAAATCTCAACGGGCATCGATTCCAAAATAAATCCTAAAAACGAAATAGTGTGGAATAACAGAAAAATTCTTATAGGAAAAAAACCTGTCTTTTACCAAACTTGGTATGACGCCGGTATTACTAAGATAAGCGACATTTTAAACCAAAATCAGAAATTTTTGAAATGGCATGAATTTGTCACAAAATTTAATTTAAATGTGCCTTTCACCACATACTATGGCTTGGTCAACGCAATCCCAAAAGACTGGAAAGCTATTCTTACAAACCCTATTCCAAACGTCACACACGCGAACACTACTGTAAACAGCCTAAGAACCAGCTCTATTTACTCTTCTCTTTTAAACACCGTCTTTGTTCCTCCCACTGCCGAAACCAAAATTCTACGCCACGGATTTACAAAAACTACCATCAAGAACGTTTATCTTATGCCATTTAAAGTAACAAACGAAGTTAAAATAATAATGTTTCAGTATAAAGTGATTCATAACGTGCTTCCAACTCGCGCCACTCTTTACCGAGACGGCATTTCAGAGAGCCCCTTATGCAACCTATGCAATACAGAAAAACAAACTTTGCATCACCTATTAATAAACTGCACACTAATACTCTACTTCTGGATTCTGTTTCAAGACTGGTGGCACCAAAAAACAAATGAAACAATAACGTTATCCACAAGTCATATACTCTATGGCTGGCATTATAGGACAAAGCATTGGCAAGTCCTAAATTATTGCCTATTGTTAGCCAAATATCACATTTTCTGCACAAGCCTTTGCGGAGACATCTTAGATTTTCAAATCTTCCTACTGTTCATCACTGGAAAACTTGAAATCCTAAAAGAGATCGCGACCGCAAAAAAAGAACTTCCGAAATTTTATCGCACGTGGGCTTTTTTACTTTAATTTTTCATACTGCTGTTGTTTTTAGGTTAGACTTATACTTAACTTCATTTTTGAGACCTGTATGTTTACTTGTGATTGTCTTTTAATTGAAAAGAACTTTGTAAACACGCCAACCGTAAATTTAATTAATGTTAATTGTATTGTAATACATGTATCGTAATGTAGTGTATGCATAATTTCTGTAAGTATAAGTATCAGTAGTGTTAGTAGCAAGTACAATGTAAGTGTAATTAATGCTGTAAGTAGTGTAAGTGATCGTCTTGTAAATAAAATTGTTTAAAAAAAAACAAAAAAACAACAACAAAAAAAACAACCAAAAAAAAAAAAATTTCTTTGTTTTCTAAATGGTATAAACCAAAAAAAAATAACCTACCTCAACATCGGTAAAAGTGTAGGATATTCATCTCACCGCTTCACAGCTCGGTAAATATCTGCATCTAGTCACCGCCACCTCGGTAAATGATCGTGAAACAGTGGAGATGATCACTATATGGTTTTTAGAGCGTATTTCTTTAACTTCGTTGGGCAATTTAAGATTTTCTTCACATGTTTTTCAAACGCGACTTCTGTTCCGTCTTTCGGAATCTGTTGCTAACAAGGAAGACGTCCGTCCTTCTTCTCAAAAAGGTCAACCGGGTCTCTTAATCTCACGATCCGATTAAGATCAAGATCAAGCGTCAACAGCAGAAGAAGAAGGACAAGAGCCAACCTAACTTTTGGTAACGAGACGTTCCATACAATTAGTGTTTAACGGCTTGCGGGGAATAAAAGAAGAACACAGACTTGGTGCCACTTTTACGAGTCAAAGGATCCCGCTGAATCGCCATTAAGAGCAGTTGTGTAATTGAACTGAAACATAACTTTCATTTATTACAAAGGCGCGAGGTGGTTTGTCAGTCTCCATTTATACTCAAGGATAGAGAGAGGCATTGTAAAAGGTTTTTTCGCCCAGAGACACAGCACAAACAAATAATTAATGATATCCACGCGTTCTGTCCGATGTAGTAATATGTATGTTTGCTTAATTATTTCTTGGATTGTTGTAGTAGTTTTGAAATGATAAGTAGTACTTTTGCGCTTGTGGATTATAAAGGAGAGTAGCAATCGTAAGGTATCAAGAGATAATGTTAGATATCATTCACGGAAGTCACAAAAACGTGTCTAGCACATGAAGTGGTGGCTATCAAGTCAAAGAAGAAGTATGCTGCAGAAACCTTTTCCGTATCTCTGCAAATTAGAATCCATTAAGTCATTATTAAACTGAAAGTAACCTGGTCTTTGGACAGCTGTCTTTGTACATTGAATGTGCTCAAGAATTCGACGATGAACGCCGCCATTTTGAATCTTGCTGAGCAGCCTAGCCGTTTTATCGTGACGTAACCGAGTCTCGCCCCGAGTTTTTCTCTGTTTGAATAATTTAAAGATCGAAACTGGACTCTAGTTTCTCTTCAGAAACTTAACTCATGGTGTGCGGTAAATCTTTAGGAGCACTTTCTAAAAGGGGAGAGAAAAGGCTTTGTCTTTCTAATTCTCCTTTCTTAGCTATTTTTAACGATAAGTAAAGTACTGATTTTTTTTTCTGGAAAGAGCATATCAGCAAAAGCAGAGCCAAAAAGGAGAATTAATTGGACAAAAAAGGGAAAGGTACATAAAAAAACTTAATGAAAATGAGAAGGTATTGAAAAACTCTGGATTTTAGTCAATTTTTTAGTCTCGAGTTCTCAGCAGTTTTTTTCATTAAAATAGGTCCAGAAGGATGAAGAGCCGTCAAAGAATTAACGAAACTTTATTGAAAACAAGGCAAATATTCTCGTAGTATATTTATTTATGTATTATTCAGTTAAAGTAGGAAATTTAATTTTTGTACGTGTAATTTTAATATTTCTTTTTGTTTTGTTTTAAAATGCGAGGCGATCAATGCCGTCAGCTGAGAAGGAGTCGACTTAACCTTTAATAATTCTAGCCAACATATCTGATTTACGGAGGTCTAGAAAATGCAACAGGAAGCTGAAAGCCACATTTTTTAGGGTACAACGACAATCTAATCCAGGATGGAAGATGCCCATGGTTTGAAATGTAGGTAAATAATTTTTTCCAATTGAAGATGAAATCAGAGATAAGACATGTATTCATTTTCAGTTGGTCGACACGTTTGTACAAAAGGTAAATTGGAAATTTGAGAGTTCAAAAGTTAATTTCGCTTTTCACTCACGGTTCCAAAGATTGAATGTACAAATGATTTACATAGGTGAGATCAACGCCAAAATTTTATGAAAAAAATTTGGTAAATGCATTAAAGGTTTGAGTTCACTTTCAAATTTTTCCTATATACTACAGCAGTTACTGTAAATTAACCATTTTAGTAACAGTTCCTTTCTTTCCTATGTAAATGGACAGCGTAGGATGCAAAAAAGGAGTTTTTTCTGTGAGCTTGTACAAGTATGAAGATTGTAGCTTTTTTTTCCTGAAATGGCTTGAGCAAGAAGCTCATCTTTTGCGTTCCCGCCAGAATACAAAAGATGAGGAACTTTCTTATCATGGTGGGAAAACGAGGCTAATGTCTTTATCCGGGAGCATTAATAAGATAAAGTTATTGTTACCACCAAAATGTTTGGATTAGGTAAACTTCACTTTCAGTCTCCGGAGGTTTGCAATTTATTACGGTCAATATGATATCGATTCTGACAAACTGTTATTATAAACCGAGGTAATGAAATGTTTTCCTACAGGAAAATTTACCACCATGATGGAAAATGGTATTGACTTAGTGTATGTCGTCCTAAGACAATTTAATTATTAGTTTTGCCTCTAAATTTTACTTATTTCATCGAGTTCAGTCGACTGTTCAAACATAGACGACGCAGGTGAACAAAATGATCCTTTCTCACTTTGTGTCCCCCCCGTATAGCACGATCAAAGCGACATTATTCAAAATTTTTATTTAAAAGGGAAATGATTATATTTATTTCACCATCTGCTACATTCAGACCTTTCCACCATTTATTTTCCGAGCAGTTTAAACAAATTAAAACTGTTCCTGTCCCCTTTTTCTGATTGTTCAAACACAAACCACGCTACGAGAAAAAAAAAAAACGTTGCGAAAAAAGCTATCTTGCTTTCTACAACAGGATAACTTACCTCTAGGATTGACAGACGTTATATTTTTATTGGTTTATGTTCAAGTGATGTCACACGTTGTATTTCCTTGTCTGCCCTCTCAAATGGCTGAGTAATTTTCTGTTGAATTTTAGTCTGTTAGTAATTTAAGTATCTTCTCTACGATTGGTCGTCCGAATGATAAGTCATCTTACCATACTTCTCACTCAGATCGAATATTGACATTTCCTTGAAATTGAGGAAGTCGAAGCTATTTTTTTTTTCTGTGCATCTCACTCAGCTCTTTGCTACATGGTAAGTAGCAAGGTAAGTTGATTCTATAGCTTTTCTTTTGAAGCCTCAAAATTGACATTATTTCAAAGCAATTAGGAGAAAGTTCCGAAAATTCATTTCTATCAATAGCTCCGTTATTGTTTTGGTGGAAAACAATGCCACAGCAATGAAGAAAGTAATTTAGCCATGGTTGCGACGAAAAGCTTTAAATGTTACTTGCTCCAATAGCTACATTGTTTTTCATTGTTAGAAATTCACCTAAAATCGATTCAACGGAACACGTTATGAAATCTCATAAAGATGAAACTATCTCCGTCATGGAGAACTTGAGGAGGCTCAATAGGGTTTTTGCTCAATGTTTGCGCGCGCATCAGGGTAATGTTTCTCTCGTAACTTTTTCGGTTTTTTTATTCATTTCACGGTCATTAAAGCCATCAAAAGGTTCGGACTTTTCGTTTGCTGTAGTAAATATTATCAAAATGATTTTCGTTACTAGGCTGAGGCTCCATGAAGGAAGGTGCCTGCCACTGTTAATTTGGCTTTGCTTTTGATTTTCTTCAATTTGCTCGGGTGAGATCTCTCAAAATGTTCACAATTTGTGCAATTTGTCCTGCCGATCATTTGAAAGCCACAAAAATTGGGATTGCAGAGGCAGTATCCTCACTATTTGCAATTTTGCGTTTTCTCCTCTATCTCAAATTTGGTCCAGTGAATTTTTTGAAAACAGGCAGTAGGAAGGACAGAAATGTGTTCAACGATCTAGCAAATCTAAGGATATTCCACCGGAGGAAACGCAATAAATATTGCTCTAAAGATTCTTATTTTCTTTGTTGCAAAACATTGCATAATGGAATAGAAGTTCGCCAAGATCTGTATCTGAGCGTGCGTACACTTTCGAAGCTGTCGCCTTTGGCAATCTTTTTCATCGTGTTTACTGTTTGGCTGACTTCTTTTTCAGGCGTAGAAGGCCTATGAATATTACAGGTGTAGTTGCTGGAAAACATAGATTCCATGACATAAAAACTGTATTGTGTTAAACTGTTTAAGCACACCTTTTCAGGTAAAAAACACTACGGAGCTACCTACATTTTCAATTCTCAGGCGCCAGTTATTTCTTCTCTATCTTACATTGATTTCGAGAACAACTCACTTTCAGCGTTCATGAATGATAATTGACTGTAATACAAACCTCCCTAGGCAAAATGTTCTTGATCAGTTCTTAAGGCAAGGTAATAAACGCAATTTTTAGTTATTGACATCACTAGATGCGCTCATCTCCAAATTTGCTTTCTGTATTTTCAAAGATTTTTCTCCGATCTGAACATTAATCATGATTTGAAAGTTTCAACTGTTACAACCCAACAATGATTAAGACCATGTTATCTCGTAACGAATATTGGGGAAGAAAAACATGAAGTTAATTTATTTCAAAGCAGCATGTGTACACCGAAACCACGTCATATCCGCGATTGAAAAGAATTTTGACACTGAGATTTCCAAGAGTAAGCTAATCATTCCAATATTGTGTTGAAATCTGTCAAAATTTACAGTTTGCAAGTGACAAAGCTAAGCTTTGCTCCTCTTTTCCAATTGTTATCGAAATGATAAATTATTCGGAGATTAGTAGAAAATTTTCAAACCAGAATCCCAAATTGCACCACGCAGCAAATTTTCATAAATATATTTTTTTATAGTATGTACTACAGAGATGAATAGTGCTTTACGCGTGGGCTGCTTGGCTGGTTTGGAAGTTATTATCAAGATCTATTCACTTCTTAGCATCCGAAGAGACAAAATTGCGCGTCAAGAGTTGAACTTCTTTAATTTACCACTTCTCGATATATTGACAGAAATAAACTAATTTTTTTGTTTTCTAATTGGTATAAGTTAAAAAAATAACCTACCTGAACATCGGTAAAAGTGTAGGATATTTATTTAGCCGCTTCACAGCTCGGTAAATATCCGTCACTAGTGACCTCCACCTCGGTAAGTGATCGTGAAATAGTGGAGATTATCGCTATATGGTTTGTAGAGCGTAATTCTTTAACTTCGTTGGGCAATTTGAGATTATCTCCTCAACGATACTCTGACGATGGACTCAAGGCCTTAAGCAAACCTCTTGCAATTGCCATAGCAATAGTTCTGGCTGATAGACTCGTGTTTGTCTTGTTTTACCGCTGTCGACATTATTCATTCTGCAGTTTTCCTATGCATATTTATGATTTATGCATACATAGCCATGTTCAGTGCAATCACTAAAAGGTAAATGACCGTCGTTGATTCAGAATAAGAACTCACGGGAGCAGAAGAAAAAAAAGGGACAGGAAGTGTATCTTGGTTTTTTGCAGCCATGGTGATCATATTTGTCTGCTGTTGGTTCTCTTATCTTATCGTCATGCTTTCAGTCAATAAAGTATAAAAAACGCGACTTCTGGTCCGTCTTTCGGAATATGTTGCAAAACAAGGAAAACCTCCGTTCTTCTACTCAAAAGGTCAAACGGAGTCTCTTAATCTCACAAGCCTATTAAGATCCAAATCAAGCGTCAACAGCAGAAGGTTGACGACGCCTGAAGAAGAAGGACAAGAACCAAGAATGGTTCGCGATAGGAAAGTAACATTTGGTGACGAGACATTCCATACAAGTCGTGTTTAACTGCTTGCAGGGCATTAAAGAAGAACACAGACTTGGTGCCTCATTTACGTATCAAGAGTTCCTGCTGAATCGCCATTAAGAGCAGTTGTGTGATTGAACCAAAAAATGATATGTAATATGCATGTTGCATAAATAGTAATATGCATGTTTGCGTAATTTTGTTTTAGATTGTTGTAATACTCTTGAAATGATGGCTGGTACTTTTGCGCTCGTGGATTATGAAGGAAAGTAGCAATCGCCACCATTTTGAATTTTGCTAAGCAGCCTAGCCGTTTTCCTGTGACGTAACTGAGTCTCGCCCATCTCTTAGCGATTTGTTTGAATAATTAAGAGATCGAAACTGGAATCTAGTTTCTCTTTAGGAACAACTCGTGGTGCGCGGTAAATCTCTCTGAACACTTTCTAAAAAGCGGAGGGAAAAGGCTCTGTCTTTCTATTTCTCCTTTCTTAACTATCTTTCATGATAAGTAAAGTACTGCTTTTCTTTTTCTGGAAAGAGCATATCAACACAAGCAGAGCCAAACAAGAGAATTAATCAGACAAAAAAGGGAAAGATAAAATAAATTAAATGAAATCAAGAAGACAGTTTAAGACATGTTGGTCGACACTATGATACCAAAGGTGAATTGGAAATTTGAATTCAAAAGTGAATTTCCCTTTTCACTTACGGTTCCAAAGTTGGTATGTACAAAAAATTTACGTAGGTGAGATCAACGCCAAAATTATTGAGAAAGATTTGGTAAATACATTAAAGATTTGAGTTCATTTTCAATTTTTGCTGTATGCTACAATAGTTCTGTAAATAAACAATTTGGGTTACAGTTCCTTTTTGTCTCCCATGTATATGGAAATCGTATGATGCAAAATAAGAGTTTTTTTTTTATGTGAGCTTGTACAAGCATGGCTTGAGCAAGAAGCTCATCTTTTGCATTCTGGCGGACACCTTTTTCGGCCAACAGGAAAACAATATTGACATATACAAGAGGAACTTTCTTATCATGGTGGGAAAACGAGACTAATGTCTTTCTCCGGGAGCATTAATAAGACAAAGTTCTTGTTGCTACTAAAATGTTTGTATTAAGTAAACTTCCCTTTCAGTTTTTGGAGGTTTGCAATTTTTGATGCTTAATAGAACACATGTGCGATTATTTCAAACTTTCAGTCTTTTTCAACTGTTTGCTCCAGTGTTTTTGGTGACTTTGGTGTTCTCTTAGCCCATAAGTTTAGTTTGAAGAAGTGAAATAAGCACTGGTTTTTTAAAAGACAGGTTTGCATAAGTGTCGCTTTGCTGTAATGGTTTTTGAGACAGCTTTCTCTTTCTGATCACTTATTTTGAATTGAGATAAAGTAAATAAAGACCCCGAGAACGTAATTTGGGGGATATTTATTAGAAACCTGCGTTATTCAAACTTCTAAGCTTTGATAGTTATAGCTAGGCATGCCGATCTGATTAGTAGTCATATATAGTTTTCATATTCCGACCAATATGAATCGATTCTGACAAACTCTTATTATAAACCGAGGTAAAGAAATGTACTCCCACAGGAAATTACCACCATGATTGAAGGATAATGGTATTGACTTAATGTCTGTCGAGCTAAGACAATTTAATAATTAGTTTTGCCTCTAAATTTGACTGATTTCATGGATTTCAGTCGACGCAAGTGAACCAAAAAATCCTTTCTCACTTTATGTCCCCCATGTATAGCACGGTCAAAGAGACATTGTTCAAAATTTTTCGTTTAAGAGTCTTGATAACATCAATCACGTATATCACTCTGAGCGGTAAAAACACAAACATGTATGAATTTTTAATAACAAGGAAGTTATCAATTGTGGCAAACTGTTCCTTATCATCAAATGAGACAATGTACTTTAAGTGAAAATTTATCTCTAATGATATAGGGAAATTTTTATATTCATTTAACCATCTGCTACATTCAGACCTTTCCACCATTTATTTTCCGAGCAGTTTAAACAAATTAAAACTGTTCCCTTTCCCTTCTGATTTTTCAAACACAAACCACGCGACGAGAAAAAAAAAAACGTTGCAAAAAAAGCTATCTTGATTTCCACAACACGATAACTTACCTCTAGGATTGACAGACGTTATATTTCATATTCAAGTGATGACACTCGTTGCATTTCCTTGTCTTCCCTCTTCCAATGGCTAAGTAATTTTCTGTTGAATTTTTAGTCGGTTAGTAATTTAAGTATCTTTTGTACGGTTAGTCGTCTGAATGACAAGTTATCATCTAAGTTCTTTACTACATGGTAAGTAGCAAGGTAAGTTGATTCTACAGCTTTTCTCTTGAAGCTTCAAAATTGACATTATTTCAAATCAATTATGAGAAAGTTCCGAGATTTCATTTCTATCAAGAGCTCCGTTCGTGTTTTGGTGAAAAACATTGTCACAACAATGAGGAAAGTCATTTAGCCAATGGTTACGACGAAAAGCTTTAAACTTAACTTGCTCCAAATGGTTCTGCACCTAAAATCGATTCAACGGAATTGGCACACGTAATGTTCGCTGAAATATCATGAAGATGAGAATTTTTGCTCAATGTTGACGCGCACATCAGCGTAATGTTTCTCTCGTAGCTTTTTAGGTGTTTTTTTTTTTCATTTCAAGGTCACTAAAAGCCATCAAAAGGCAATGAGCGGGGTTCAAACTTTCGTTTGCTGTAGTAAATGTTATCAAAATGATTTTCGTGCTTGCTGGTGTCAATTTGGCTTTCCTTTTGATTTTCTTCAATTTGCTTGGGTAAGATCTCTCAAAATGTTCACAATTTGTGCAATTTGTCCTGCTGATCATTTAAAAGCCAAAAAAATTGGGTTGCAGAGGCAGTTTCCTCGCTATTTACAATTTTGTGTTTTCTCCTCTATCTCAAATTTGAAAACAGGCAGAAGGAAGGACAGAAATATGTTCAACAATCAAACAAATCTTAAGATATTCAGAGGAAACGCAATAAATCTTGCTCTAAAGATCCTTATTTTCTTTGTCGAAAAACATTACATAATGGAATAGAAGTTCGCTAAGATCTGTATCTGAGCATGCGTAAACTTTCGAAGCTGTCGCCTTTAGGCAATGTTTTCCACAGCGTTTTCGTTTCGGTTGACCTCTTTTTCAACCGTAGAAGGCCTATGAATATTACGGGTACAGTTGCTGGAAACCCTTGATTCCATGACATTAAAACTGTGTTGTGCTAAACTGCTTTAACACAGCTTTTCAGATAACAATCATGCGATCATATGGAGCCACCATGTTTCTATTACATGTTGACACTTGTAAAGCTCGCGGTATGTTCGCACCCAGATGTCGCCTGGTAAAAAACACTATGGAGCCTCCTCAAGTCGAATTTCCAACTCAAACTTTATTAAAAATAACTGACTGTAACACAAACTTCCCGCAGGCAGAAAGGTCTTGATCAGTTCTTAAGGCAAGGTAATGAATTCTAATTTTAGATATTGATATCACTAGATGTGCTTATCTCCAAATTTTCTTTCTGTTTGTTCAAAGATTTTTTCCGTTCTCAATTTTGATCATGATTTGACAGTTTCAACTGTTACAACCCAACAATTACAAAACCATATTATCTCGTAATCTCGATAGTAGCGAGTCTTGGGGAAGAAAAACATGAAGCTAATTTATTTCAAAGCAGCTTGTGCACACCGGTAAAAGTATTGGATATTCATCTCGCCAAGATTTTCTGTTTTTAACACTTTTCTTAATTATCAATGTTTTCATTCGAAAAAAATTTATTAGTTAAAAAGGTGGCTTGGAAGAATATGAACTAAAGCAGTGGAAGATGCAGCCGAACGCGTTTTACCGTCAGTCGGTTTTGGGTGGCGTGGTCAGAAACAGGTAATCAATGAGGTGAGGCATATTTTCAAACTCTCAGTTACTGCGAAAACTAGGAGAAATGACTGTAAAAAGATTATTGATATTTGAAAACTTGTTTGCAATTTTAAAGATATTTGAAGATCGAGAGGCAGCTTAATTGGTGAGTTCTGAAAGACCTTGAAAACGCTGACTATCGCTACTACTGGCCGCTTTTTTCGGCAGCTGATGTTGAATTTAAGCCCGTTTTTAGTTTAGTGGTTAAGCTCATACAGATCCTCTTTGAGCGTTGCTTAAATAGAAATTCGATGTGTTTAACCTCAAATCTTGCTCAAAACATGTCTGAGAAATTTACACATTTTATTCGATATTCTACCCGCAATTTCAAATCAACCTCGATCGTGCTGTGCGCTTGCCTGATTTGAAATTTGTTTGAGTGTTGATGGCTGGTGGGAAATTTTCAGTAACTACTTTAGAACTGTACACGTTGATACCTTATCTCTGACCACGCCATGCCGCGCCATTTGGTCTCATCAAGTGGAGATGATGACCAACTTTTTAAAAGACTTTTTTCTGCTTTTGTGGCAAATGAACAGAGAAGACAAATCAATCGAGCGATATGATATACAAGTTTTGATTAGCGAGGATACTGAGGCATTACGGGTTTTGGAAAACATTCCATTGATTCCCTTAATTTGGTAAACAAATAGGATCTCCAGTGGTCGAAAATCAGCAGAACAAATGATGACAAGACACTGAAATGACGGTGAAAAAGACCACTTAGAGTAAAGAGCCTTTCTTCTGAACAGCCATATCATTGAAAAAGCTCAAGTAACGTGACATTTCAAGGGAAAAAGATCTATTGAACAGAGGGAATACTTGAAAAGTGTGGGTGAGAAAATGTCCAAGGCCTTGAAGGTAGAAAATCAAGATATGAGTAGTCATAACGGATGTAAAAAACCCAAACGTTGAAATGAATTTCATGACCACAGGAAAAAGAATTTGTCACCAGAAGTGTGTTTAAAATATTCGTGTTGTTGTGTACATATCTAAACTTAGGTTAGACAATTTGAAACCCATTTGAGGAAGAACGAATTCAGAAATCACCCGCATGTAAACTGAGGCGGTAGAAAGTTACTTAAACCTTTAAACGAGATCGCATCGAAAAGTTGTTTTTCTCTCTATACCTCCATACATTGCTTTCGAAACAGGCGATAATTCCGGTGTTTCATCAATATTTACAAAATAAGCATTAACAGTTTGTGATTTGATCTTATTTTTCCACCTTAATTTCGTTAAAATATGCAAGAGGGCAAAAAGTATGTGTTATCGGTAGGATCATGAGACATCTTTTTTTGAAAAGTGGTGAACGATCGGGACAAATTTGATGTCTACCTTTGAAAGCAACTGGCGTCTGGTGCAATAAATTTGAAAATCAATGGCAGTGTTGAGTCGAAACACATTATTCTGAATTGTGCTAAGCCGTAAGTTTTGTGGCCTATTTTTGCGAATTAGCTCTAAAAACGTTATCTAAAAATATAAAATCAGGTTGTGATGAAGAAAGACATCTTACCGTGAAATCTGCATATCTCCTGAATTTGTTGAATAAAGACGAAACTTCCCGTTTTTTACGTAAACGGGATCTTTATGTAGAGACAGAAGAACGAGATAAGATGAAGCAAAGTTAGTGGAAAAAAATGTTGTACCATTCATGGATATCTTGAATATGAAAGTGATCTTCGCAGTGATGGATGTCTTGTGGAGATGCTGAATATAGCAGAAACTGAGATCACTCAAGGGCGTTAAAATCTATGGAATATCTTCCTCAAAGGTTGGATTTGCATTAAGCATTTCATTTCCTGGGGTGTTGCTAAAGCGTATTCATATCGTGGCCATAAAAACCAATAGGACGAGCTTAAAGATTAATATCATGGAATTCTCTTAAAGTAAAAGTTTTTCTTCTTCTGTTTATATGGAGGCGGTTTTAGATCAATTTATGCTGTTCTCGCATTTCCCCCGGTGACAAAACATGCGCCAAAAATGGGACCGCTTCAAGTTGTTTAAAACGATGCACGAAAGCTTGTAGTGTAAAGAAAAATTGCAGATGGGGAGTTTGGAGAGAATGAAATCTGTGAAAAATACTTGCACTGAAGGCAGTGCGTAAGTAACGGCCAGGTGATCCCACATTAAATGCATATTTTTCTTATTTTGAAATTTCCTGGATATCAACACTGAGAAATTCTGTGGGTAGTCATTATCCCCAGGTAAATTTTGGGACTTAAAATCGTACACAAGTTAAATTATTTAAGCCTACTATGATGATGTCTGCATCGATGCACTTTTGTCTCGATGTGGAACAATAACCTATTTAGAAAACCATAGGGCGGAGTTATCGTCGACGGTCTAACTCGGTATTATATGAACTCTAAAAAGTGTAAATTCAGCAATTCATTAATGAAACAATCAGAGCCTCGTAAGCCTTTTTTTTTGGAGTTTTGGATTCGAGCCTTTTTTCGTTGCACCATAATAGAATCAATGAAGCTTTTGAGAAGCCTTGTCAATCTCACCCTTTCTTCTTACTCTTCTATGCATATGTTAGTTTTTTGACGCAGAGACTGAGCCTGCGTGGCTACTCCGTCCAGTGTTTTTGAAGAAAGTTGTAATGTTTTTCAGTATTATCGATACTAGGACTTCATCTGTAATATCAATGGTGAAAGCTAAACGAAAACTGAAAAAGTGTACAATGAAAAAGCCCAATAGGTGGTCATAACTGCTGAAAGCTTTTGACAACTGAATAATAATGACACATTGATAGCGAACTAAACCGCAACAATAGCAGCTAGCCAACCTGCTTCATCAATAATTGCGTTATCGTTCTAATGAAAATCGTTCTTCATTTCTTTAAACGTTCCCTTCTGTAGAAAATATCATCGATTGTGGTATGTGAATAGACGTGTTCATTCATGCTTTCAACTGCACTTATCCCCGGACATAAACAGTGTAAGAAGTACTTCATAAATTTACACTTCGTTATCTAATAGGTAAGGGGACTCTCCAAATTCATTTACAACTGATCATAAGTAGCCGTATTGCTTTTATCAGTTTGGAAGCGTTGTTGTAGGAAAGGAATGAAGAAACCCAGCGTTATGGCAGCCAGAACGTAATTTATAGATGAAATTTTGAAACTCAGGGTTGAGTCAGAGGGTAGAAATGTCGATGCAGAATTTGCAAGTTATTGTCAAATTTTCGAAATGAAGATAACCGGCTGTGAATTCTCTTGTGTTTTTACCTTTTTAAGACTATACGACGTCGATGTCAGTGAAATTTAGTTATAATTTATTATCTAGCTCAGTTTGCTCTTTTAATTAAATAAAGCCGCAAAGCTGTATTAGGTCAGAATTAGGGACAATTTCCATTTCTATAGATAGGTTTTAACCCTCTGATTGATTTGAATTAATTTATATAAGTTATTTAACGTTATGAGCAACTCAGCCTTCGTTTATCGAGCAAAAAGTAAGACAAAACAAAAAGATTACAAATAAAAGGGTCGAAAATTGAGCCGAATCATTTTATTAAATACGAATGAGCATATTTGATTCTTAATTGGTCAATAAATAAGCTAGTATAAAAATTGAAATCATCAACAGTTTACAAAAAAATTTTAGGTTTACACAGTCTTGATAACAACGCGGATATTAAGAAAGATGTTTTTTCGTCTTGTCACGAGCGTGGGACAAAGAAAAGATTCTGAGTCCCCATGAGGAATAGGAGTAGGAAACAGATACTATCCGACAAATATCCGCTGAAGACGAAGGCAGTCAAAAGAAAATTTCAAGTTTGTTTTTGTTTTGTTTTTTTTTCCCTTAGTCTGTTTTTTCATGGGGAAAAACTCAGTTTTAGTTATCCGCGGAGAGAAATCTGACATGGAAAGGACAGGTGTATATATGAACCACTTTCAAGCCTTTTGCGCAGGCAACACGCGATTAGATATTTTACGCACCTCTAGGGGTAGTCATGTAGCCGGCGGTGCCATTAGAGACACTAGAAACATTATTTATATGTTCTTTTCTCTTTAAGAATTATTGAATACTGACACCGATAAGCTTTGTAGGGGTCACTCTTTCTGGCCAGAAGTTCTGTGTTCAAGTGTTCTGTTTGAAGAAATGGATCCGAGCCAAATGCGTCGTGATAAAATTGGTGGATAATTCTCTTAGACAGAGTGCGTACAATAAAAAAAACACCATGCCGATTTGAGGGATATTACCAATGAGGATCGACAAGGAAAAGACAGCGATATAAAATGAGCCAATAACAGTGAGCGAGCCAGGTGCTAATAATTCACGTTGCGCGTTATCAATTTACGGCATCGCTTGACTGTCCTATCATCGTCCGGGTTTACAATTGGATCTTATTTCTCCAACCATCCCTCGCATAGAAGATCTTTGTCTTTTCCGTTGGAAAAATGGGAATAACTAATTTCCATTAGAATTGTCCTAAAAACATATCAGTAGCTAAAGACACACTTTAGAAGGCCACAGTTTGGCACCTGAAAGGTAAGAACACAAATTCAAATTTGAAAGAATTCATACCAGCATGTGTTGACATTTAAAAATTTTTATGTTAGTAAAGAAGCTTTTAAAAACTCCAGGTGTACAGTTTGATTTGAAACACGGCACAGAAAACTCAGTATGTTACAAATTTTCTCGTCATTATCAAAGAGACGTAGAGGCACAAAATATGAGAAACAGCTTATGATTATCATTCGGCTAAGTTTGCGCTTGGAAGGAAGTAGAGTGACAAGGCTTCGTTTTGACGATAATAGTGATTCTTCTTTCAATTTTAGCAGGCAGGTGTAATATCTTTAGTTGGAATTTGGAATCTTTAATTTGTCCCGTGCTTGTGACATAATGAATTCAATATATTCCTGACCTGCTCGACAGAAGACAAATTCTCCTGCTTCTTTTTGTACTTGAAGATATATTTAGAGCCAGAGCCAGTTAAAGTTTTTTCTGTCACGCTTGGAAATTATTGCCTAAAATTGGGCCAAGTAAATGTCCCGCTTTCCCCAGTCCTCTTGTTCAAAATTTGGCGCGGCCATTTTCCTCGCGCGCGAAGAGCAAAAATTCGCCAGGCTTTCCCCCCCTTTGTGGGGGGAATGGTACGAGTACACAATTTCTAGCCGCGAAATCCCAAATCTACGAGGGAAAAGCTTTCTTTTGATACCTTTTTTACCATATAGCGTTCAGTTTTCGAAAAATACGGCGGTTGTGAAAAAGCACTTCGACACCATCTATAAGTTCAGAAATTTCTGGTTCTAGTGGACTTTTGAAAGTGATATATTCGAGTTTATTGCCACCCAATTTTGAAAAAGTAAAACCATACTTCTCTAGAAAAGGTATTTGTCTTTCGTTTTGTGGAAAAATGGTTAATATTGTGAGCTTCAGAGGGTGAATTTTTGTTTGAAAAATTAGTAAAAATCTTTGCATTTGATCGTAGGCCATTGAATTTTGGGCTCAAGTTTGAGCTTGTGTGGGAGCCAAGAAGAAACCTCTTCGGAGGTCTCCTAAATGTTCTGCGAGAAGCCGATTTCCACTCGGTGAGTTGGCAAGAGAAAAATGTAACCTCCGTGATGAATATTTATCAAAAAGTAAGAAGTTGTCGGCATTAAAAAAGAGAAATAAGCGTCTTCAAGAAAAGAGTGAGAAAGTACAAGAATGCATAAATCATCTCGTGATAACACCACGTTCAAGTGCATTTGTAATTTCAAAAAACACCTCCACTCACAATGACTCTCAGTGACTCACAATGAACCCCAGCTGTTTAAGGACTTATAAAACAACTGTTTTATTTTTCATGCCTTGTAACATTTTCATGAATAAGGAGTTGAGGTAAATGTAAGTTTATATTTAACTGTAACTGATTATATTAAACCCAAAGTTTTCTCTGTTTACATACTGCTCATAACCATAAGGTTCAATTTCATTGATTAAAATTATAGAAGTTCTTCCTCATTTAATTCAATCACCTGGAGGAAAAACATTTAGAAGTTAATATAAAAATTCAAATTGAACTATTTATAATTATATAATCTGTATAATACATGGCTGAAAAAACAAAGTCAGCAAAGAGGGGAATGCCCCTACCAAGGAGGGCCTAAAGTATGAAATTGTCATGAGTTAATCCTGATTGTGCATTTTGAGAGGCCTTTTAAGTCTGCTCTTGGCTAAAGTTATACCTCTGCTTGCTTTTAAAATTATCAACTGTAACTTTATGTCATATAATATATGAGAAGTTTTCTCTGTCTACATACTTCTTGTAACCATAATAAGTTTATAAGTTTCAGCGCTTATAGTAGTGGTTTGCCTTATTTAAGCTTATATGATCATGTGGAGGCATCATAAAATCCAGAATGAATACTACTATTTGATAGTGTTTTACTATTTCCTTGTTTTACTGGTGTCTTTTCTTTGTGTAGCTCACACCATTTAACACAACAGTTAAGCAATGTCGGTTTCCAAAATAAACTGGTGATTTCTGTATTTAGTGTTGGCTGATACCAAACGAATTCCAATAGCCATAGTAAAATTTTGCTTGCAAACACTCTGCTTTTGCATTGTAGATCATCACTCCTTTTTTTTCTCGGCTGACAATGAGCTTGACTTGTCCCTTTCCTTCGCCAAGCTGCTTGATAAATCCACCACAGTCCATAAATTTGTCAAACAAATGACATAGTCTTCTCAGACTGAAAAAAGTAATTGTTACAGAACCTGGCTTCTCTTCTACCTCTACACCATACCTTGTTAGACCAAGAACGTCCTTATGTAAAATGTTAAAAACCTCCTGTGCCATAGGGAGATCAAAAATGACCATCCACGGGTGCACTTTACTCATCCTTGGTGATAGCCGGCGATCAATGGCACATTTCGCCCGAATCATGCAACGCTGTAGCATTGGACACAGTTCGCCAAGTTTATATTAAGGTCGCTCTCGAATTGCTCCAAAGTTTCCTTTCACAGCTAATTCAGCAACCTTGTTTAGCCGGTTGAATGTGATATCTAGATCCCTCAATTTCTGCCCATTAGAAATTCTTCGCTCAAATTCTGACTTGCTATGCTTAAGGGCTTCTTTTATTGAAAATATTAGTTCCTCTTCGGTGGGTTATCCGCCATCTTGGATTTTGGAAAACTTTACCCCAGGTCACGCGCAGCCAAATTGAAAGTTGGCCCAATTTCGAGCAATAATTTCCAAGCGTGTGTATTGAGGCATTTTGTATTAACTTACACGTTTTGTAATAATGGTTGCGGCATCTTTTCATTAACTTATGGATTTCGTCATAAGTATCGAGGTGGTGTGTTTATAAAGAAACATTCCAAGGTAATATGGAATCCATAATGAGGGAGAGAAGAGGAACTTACACTGTAGCTGTTCCAGGCGCATTGAAGGTTACTTTGGGCAACGATCGACAATAGTGTTGCAATGTTAATTAAGAGGGAAAAACTTAAGAAAAAGAACGAAATATGGACCAGGAAATACCTCGTAACTCTTTTACAACAGAGTATATACATACCAGGAGACGTCAAAGTTCGCAATTTGCAATAGTTTACAAACTAAAATAGCAAGGCAGGTCGAATTCAACACTTTTGCCCTTTAGTTTTTTTTTATTCTTAATACAGAATCTGAAGGTGAAATGTTAGGTAAAATCCGACCGAATTGTGGATCATAAAGCGCACAAGTTATCTCATATGACTATTAGAAAACAAACTGCTAAAGGCGTGAGTTTTATGGCGGAATAAACGACGGCCTAATTCTCGGGAACATGGTGATTGCTCAGGGTGACAGCGCTGTAAAACTCAGGTGCTGTGAATGATGTTACCCTACGTTCGATGCATCGGAAAGGATAACAGAGCAAGCTCTTGTTGTTTATATAAAGGGCGGACGATGTTTCTTCTGAGGCTTGCTTCACTGCGGGAGATCGCCATGATGAGCAAACCACGATGGACCATAGTATGACCATAGACGCTCTGACGCCGTCGTAATTTGTATAACAGTTATACTATAATAATGAGTTTGACTATATTTTCATCGTTCATGTTTTGTTTCTGTTTGTCACCAAACTATATCTGCTATACGTATGTTAGCTGTGTTTGAGTTTTATTATCGTACGTAAACTAATTGATCTAATTGAGCGCCAAAACTTTCACAACTCGGAGAGTCCATTTCTTCCTCTCTTTGGTGATTTTAGTCTTTGCTAAAGTTATAATAACGTCTATCAAGGCGCTTGGCATGTTCACAAACCCTTGCTTGGTTCTGTTGCTACTTGCCAGCACTCTTAGCAAAAAAGCTAGAGGGGAATTCGGAAAATGGTCAGACATTGTGCAAATCGGCAGATGACGTGACAGCTTTAGCCCAGCTCCGTGTTTTGTAACCTGATAACGCGCTCGTTAAACCGATGATAGCGCGAGTTATATCCGTACTTTATTATGATATAAAACGGGGAGGCAGTTACAAAATGTTTCATTATTACAAGATCCCGCAGAGCAACGACACGGTATCACATTTAAGACTTCATCCAAACAAGATTTTAAAACAATGAAGGTGAAAATGAAACTCTCGAGGGAAAAATAAACACAATCTTTCAGCACAGTGGTAGTCTACGACAGATTCGAACCACTGATGACTGAATAATGAAGACTCATTGAGAGAGAATCAAAAACGTAGCAATCCCACCAAAGCCACTCGCTATATATTCAGTCGATCTTCGCGTTATCATTCTAAAATATTGCCTTGTATATCAGGATATAAAATAGATTCTACGTTATTGGATGCTTTCGACAGGAACCTTTATCATTACTGGTATATCATTGTATGTGTTTAGACGTATTTTCACTCCACTTGTGCCTTGGTATATATAGCTCAAAAAGTGCTCTAGCAGGCAATAACTCGGCAAAACGTAAGTAAACTTGCAATTTTCAAATATTCTAAACGTATCCTTTTTGCAGAGCTTAAAATTTACCATTTTTCCAATTTTATATAAACACACGAAGCTTTGAACAGCTTGTAGCTGGCACAGCTGCCATATGAAGCTAGTGTGGCTTACCATTCATGCGAGTTTTTTGGATTGGTAGAGCATCGGTGCTCATAATTTGCCTATAGTTTTAGGTTTGATTCACCATAAGCACTCATAAGTTTTTGTTTTACCTAACCTCGTGAAAGGTCGAAAAAAATTTCTCCTGGATTCGAAATTTGTTTTCATTTGTATTTGAAAGCCCATTCGTGCTTTGTTTTCATAGAAGAATAAATTAAGGATTGACAGTGTGACTTGAAATACGGCAAAGAGAAATTATTTATTAATAACGCATCGCCATGACATGTAGCGGTACCAACACAAGGAAACATCTGATATGCTTTATTCGGCAGAGTTTGTTCTTAATTGGAAGAAAATACAGTGTTGGAGCTGTGGCTGGTCAGAATCAGCGACGGTTCTTATTTTCATATGACAAGTTTTGAGCCTCCGATTTACATTATGAATTCTTTGGCTGTTCTGTGCTTAGGACTCTGCCATTTGCTCAGCGGAATATCCATTTTACAGCTGGAAAGACAAAACGATGAAATTAAGAGATCCTCGCAGCTAAGACCACTACTGAAACGAGTAGTTGTAAATAGGACCTGAAAAAATTCAGGCCCGTACGGGATTTGAACCCATGACCTCTGCGATACCGGTGCAGTGCTCTACCAATTGAGCTAACAAGCCAACTGGGAGCTGGTCAATGAATTGTTCTTAGCTGCGAGGATCTCTTAATTTCATCTCTCCACCGCAGTGCAAATATTAGCTCAATTGGTAGAGCGCTGCACCGGTATCGCAGAGGTCATGGGTTCAAATCCCGTACGGGCCTGAAGTTTTTCAGGTCCTATTTACAACTACTCGTTTCAGTAGTGTTCTTAGCTGCGAGGATCTCTTAATTTCATCTCTCCACCGCAGTGCAAATATATGAATTTTCATATATCTAAAATCTTAAGACAAAACGATTCTAACAAAACAAAGAAACAAGAAATAAAGAAGAAAAATCGAGAACAAGAAAAAAAATTTATCGCAAATGTTTGTTTTGAATACGCATGTATATGTTTGTTTTTCATATTTAACAATTACAGATATGACGGAGATAATTCAGAACTTAGCAATTATGTTTTTCATATTTAACAATTAAAGATGTGACGGAGATAATTCGTAACTAAGCAATTAAACCTCTTAGCATTTATGTTTATATCAAATTTCTTTGCTCTTATGCATTCATTTTGCCCTAGGTGGTGTAAACACAGTAATCGTTAATTTTCTAAGGTATGGTCTCGGCCATTTGAGTTAAATGGTAAAACAGGTAAAACCTTTTTTTCTGAATTTGTCCAAAACGGTATTGATATTAAAACTGAAACTGAGCTTGTAATTAGTGCTAATCATCATAGTTGCTAAATATGTATAACATCTCAGCAGGCAAGTTGATGTTTATCGAGAAAACAATGAACAAACCCTTAAAAAACCCCTGACAATCAACTATTGCGTATTTTGTTTACATTTCGTTTTTCTAGCAAAGCAAGTTTAAGAGAGATATAATGTATACGAGTATGATAGATTGCTGTCTTATGAAAAATATACCGAAGAAAACTATCGATTGTGGGTGTTATCGTGCAAAAGATATCAATCAACTTTAACTGGCTTTTGTAAAGAAGTCTTCAAACATGGCAAATATATCAGGTTTCTCCACCTCCTGAAAACCGTAAAAGCATAAGCTTTTTTACTTCAATATCGGTATTTCAATTTACCAAATCAATTTGAAATCTTTAATTGATCTCACTTACGAAATTCCCACTGACATTTGTTGAAATTTTCTTTCAATCTCAGTTTTTGTATTCCAAATAATCTGAGTCTCTCGTTACTCACACGATGCGTAATAGTATATCTTTCTCTAGCATTGTTTCATTTTTACACTCTTGCTCTCTTTCAGTGTTTTCGTCATCCCATGTTGTTCATCGTAATAAATCATGAATGACAGCAATGCAACCTCAAAGTTTCTTCAAAAGCACTCCGACTTTGGACTCAAGACCTTGAGTAAATTTCTTCCAATTGCCATAATAATAGTTCTGGCTAATGGACTCGTGTTTGTCTTGTTTTACCGATGTCGTCGACTTCGCACCTCTTCTAACTACGTGCTTCTCAGTTTGGCAATTTGTGACTTCAGTATTGGCGCTATCGCTATTCCATACTTCATTGTTCATAATTTTGGCATTTCGCCGCCACAAATGAATTATGGGGTTTACGCCTCGCATACATTACTAGTCATTTCAGGTGCTTATCACATACTCTTTATTACTGGGCTCAAGTACATGGCAACTGTCAGTCCACTAAAACACCACTTGGTGACCAAGAGCTTGGTTTTTAAAATTGTGTTCGGCATTTGGATCACTTCTACTGTTTTTGCTATCATTCCTGTCGTTTTGCCTGATGCTGAGGTATCTGCACGTTGGGAAGTTATTCATACTGCAGTTTGTCTTGTTGCAGTGTTCCTTTTCCCGTACATATTTATGATTTATGCACACATAGCCATGTTCAGTGCAATTACTAAAAGGCAACGACCATCGTTGATTAAGAATAAAAACTCGCGGGAGCAGAAGAAAAAAAAAAGTTACAGGAAGTGTATCTTGGTTTTCGCAACCATGGCGATCATATTTGCCTGCTGTTGGTTCCCTTATTTTATGGTCATGCTTTTATTCCAAATAGGACTAAAAGATTTGCTTAGCGTCATTGAAACTGTTATGGTCATTCGATATATCACATCTTTGGCCAACCCTCTTCTCTACACGTTTTTCAAACGCGACTTCTGGTCCGCCTTTCAGAATCTGTTGCAAAACAAGGAAAAAGTCAGGTCTACTTCTCAAAAAAGTCAAACAGGGTCTCTTAGTCTTACGAGCCGACTAAGATCCAGATCAAGCGTCAACAGCAGAAGGTTAATGACGCTCGAAGGAGAAGGACAAGAACCGAGAATGATTCCCAATAGGAACGTGACCTTTGGGGAAGAGACGCTTCTTACAAGCCGTGTTTAACTGCTTGCAGGTGATGGACACTCCACTGAGTAAGGTTTTTTTTTTGCCTAAGAAAACAGCACGAAGTCATAGATAAGTTGGACTGAACACTCCGCGGGTATTGGATTAAGTTTAGCTCATTAAACCAATCACATTGCAAAAATAGGACCGGCGTAGCACCTCAAAAGCACGTACAATTTATTTACCAGTGATAGAGCATTCTTTTAACATTACTTTTTTTGTTTGGTATATTATTATTTTCTGTAAGTGATACAGAATTTACTGAGGTATTGCACCACAACTCAAAAGCATTTTATTAATAGGTATAGGTTCGCTAATTTTAGTCTTTTACATGTTTTGTGAAAAGCTATAGTAATCGTTTGAAATTAGATTTAAAATAGGTATTCTTATGCAGGTGAGTTTTGAACTGTTTTCATGGGTGATAAAGAATTTGACGATTGACAGCGCCATTTTGAATCGTGTTGAACAACTTAGCCTCTTTACTGTGAGGAAATGAGTCCCACCCTGCATTGTCCCGTCTCTCAGCGATTTGTTTGAATAATTAGGAAATGGAAACTCAATACAAAGAATGGTTTTTGACGATAACTAGAGCAGGGTCTATTTGTGAGCTGACGTTTTGGTTTTTTTTTTTCGGCCAATTTTTTTAAAAATAGCGGCGTCGAGTTTTAGGCATTTTTGAGCGCACAATTCTTTTCCAAAGCTGTGAGTGGTAAATTTTTCCACTGTGAACAAAAGGAGCGGAAAAATATGGTCTTTCCAGTTCACCTTTTTTTTGCTCCTTTTTTTATGATGAGTAGTGTGCAACTAATAATTTTATTTTCCAACTGCATAAAGTAGAGTACATATAACGCGCGATTAGATTATAAATATCCCGCGATATTATACGGTTACTTGGACAATTAGTTATTTTGTACTGTTTAAAAAAAACTGTTTGATAAGTTTGGTAGACTTGCCTTCTTTGGTGCCGTATTTAACAACCGTACCATTGTTCTTGGTTCATAGCCCTCAGCTCCTCAAGTAACGGTAGTGATTCTTGCGAAGCGTCGTCGGCATGTGATTGAGTCGGACGATGAAAATGAGATGTAGTTTTGGAAATTCTCTTTTTGTAGGCTTAGAGCTCATACATGTCTTTGAGAGTTTGTCTCCTGGTAGATTCAAAGTTTTGTTACTTGTGATAAATTTTTCATCACTTTTCATCGATAAACGAACACTTTTCTTCTTGCAGTACTTTCAAATGTGCACGATTTGAGAACAACGATCGAAAATAAAATTAAACTTTGAATCGTTTTGAAATCCTATGTGACAAGTTGACGTCTTATGGGCTAATCCGACGCGAGCATTAGGCAAGACCTGTCACAAACCGCTGCTTTGTTTGTTTCGCTTTTCCCGCCTTATGAGAACTGCATAAAAATTAAAGCAGTTGGATAATAAATATCTTATGAGACGTTTTGGTGCGTAGTATCACTGAGTATTCTACTGGTTTTGTATTTTGACTCGCCCTGCGGAATAGTAAAAAAAAAGCACAACTCGTGAGATAACCCAGCGATAGTTCACACAAATACGTCTAACAAGATATATTTATTCTTGAATAATCTTACTGAAACGAAAGCAAAGTACCTGGACAGTTAGTCGGGACACCAGAGCTGTCTGGATTTTTAAAGCTTGTAATTAAAAGATGTAATGTATATGAGATTTGTATAAATTATTCATAATCAGTTTACGTAGCATGCTTTATAATGTAAATTTATTGTAACGAACACATACATTGGATATTGGAACTTCATAAAGTATATCGAATTTATTGTAAGTATAATTAACACAGAAAACTGTAGAGCTGTTTACAAAGCACTTTCTGTTGTTTAATTTTCCTTTCTAATGACCTAATCATAATAATAGGTAAAATGGTAGTGTCAATAATTTTGATATTAATGATGATGCTGATAACACGCAATTATTGGATGAGGTTGAGCATGATATTTAAGAATTATTCCAAGAGTGTGCGTTGGATACGAGATGGTTCATAGCCAAGAAGGCGTGTCGCGACGAGTTTCAATTTTTGGCCATTCAAATTTTTGGCCTTTTCAATTTTTGGAAAAAAGCATAAAAACATTACAGCCAATAATCAGTCGTTTCAACCCCGCACATGATCAATATCGTATCTATATCATGTGATAACCGAATTCGACTATTGTTTTTGGCAATCTCCAAAACAATACTTTTCTTTCTGAGTTTACAAAAGTTTGAGCACACAACACGAACTTGGAAACTTGAAACTACCTTGGAAACTAGACAGACTTTGAGCTGAACACAATAAATGCAATATGCGGTGCTGATATTGGGTTATCATATCAGCTCCAGACGTTAGTGTATATTGACTTGGCCTCAAACAGACCGGCTCCTTACCATTTATCTTTTGCCAGCTTCTTGTAATGAAATATTGAAGATCAACCGGCTCTATCATTGCATTTCACTCACATTATTCAGCAGAACCATATCGATATACGAGACACACAACTTTAATGCCCCTCAACAGGGATTTCCAGGGTCATCAACTGTGCTCAGAACTAATAAGCTAATTTGCCATGGTACCTTCATAGTAAGCCTCAATGACCTCACCACTCTCGTCAAAATATATCTAATATTTTCCGTTTACCATCTCATTTCCTTCGCTCGCTTTGATCTCTGTGCATGATCAGCTGGAAGTTCCTCGATGGATCCGAGAGGGACTGTGACAAAAGAAGGAAAAAGATACCTCTAGTATAATATTATCAGTTCTGGTTTACCAAGAAATCTCGTAGTTGTTTTGCACTCTTTTACATGAATTTATGTTTTTATTCTACTGTTTCGACATTTTTTCGAGTAAGGATATTTCGGAATGTATTTTGCAAGATGGAAATTCATAGCTACTTATGCATCTATTGCTCAGTTGGGAATTTAAGACAAATGAGAAATGTGATGGGCCGCAACCGGTAATATTTACCGCCTGTAGTACCTCTAAGTACCGTTTAAAATTGCTTGTTTATGTCTATGGTTTTGGAGGCAGATGATCCGCACGCGATAAGCTTTGATCCTTACATGTCATTCTAACAGTGAAATAGCAATCAGTTTTCAATCCACATTCAGGACAACGCGTTTCTTGCGTGATTTCAAGACATAGACCCTGTTTCTAACCCTACCTTTTTTTTTTGTTCACAGGAATATTCATATTGTCCCAAAGCGTAAAGGTGGTCTTACAGGCGACAAAAATGAGCAAGACCATTCAAGATTGACAGATCGACATATATGGCAGTGCAAAATATAGCTTAAAAAAATTGGGGCTCAGACTTTAATTCAGAAACAGCGTTGGTCCGATGACAAGTAAATAGCGAATAGTACATGGGTGCGCGTAGATATGGAATTTCTCTTCGAGTTGAACACGAGAAGAGAAATTCCATATCTGTAAGCAACCATGTATTATTTTGTTTATCATATAAACACAATTGTCCTTTACTGAGAGGAAAAGCCAACTTCGTTATTGAATGAAAATAATTGTGTCGACAATCCCCGAATAACAATCGTAGAGTGCGTTGTCGCTCACTCTTAAGATGGAAAATGCGTTGAATCATGAATACAAAAACAACAATGGTCGTAATTTTCAATTTACAAAATTCTCATTTATTGATTTTGTCCTAACCGACAGAAGAAGTCTTTCAGGTAAACGGCCAAAATCGGCCAGGGGCAACTCATTCAGTTGTCGATTTTCCAGCCACTGAATGCGTAACTTTCGGTTTCTTACTGAATATTGGTTTTCTTCCCATTCTAGAAAAGTTTGAACCTCAATGTCTGTCAGCGATACGAAATTTTTTTGTGTTTTAGCCGCCATAATTCGAGAAAGTTCCGACAAAGTTCTTTCATTAAGAATCGTGAAGGCTTTGCCGTTCATTCATCAACCTGGCCAAGTGGCGCCAAAGGCGAGTGACGTGTCAGCAGCTGATTGGCTATATCAACACACGTGAAAAAATACGATAGTTTTTCACGTGTGTTGTTACGGCTTTTCTCTGGGCCTAGAAATCCCTGTTTAACACCGCAGTTTATGAAACTACAGAGGATCTGTCACTTGATCTGAAGGCTTTTTGAGAAAGAGAAAATTAATTTGTATTTAATTCCAACGTATTTTACATCTAAATTCAAATCTTGAATCGATGGCAATAAAGTACCACATTTTCTCGAGAAAATTATCCCCCCATTATTGTTTTGCAATGCTCAAGGGCATGCATGCAAGTTAAGTCCATTGTGATCAAACGGTAGCATGTCGTTACTCTCGAACAAACTTATACTAGGTTGGATTCTTTCAAGAAAGTAAAGAGTAGATTGAACCCTCCCATATATCTCCTACTGACATTTTCCTGTTCCTGGGCCAGCCAGGATTCTAAAGAGGGTGCGGGGGCATAAATTTTCTGTATGGAAGCTCCTTGCCAATATTTAGGTAAAAGAACGTTTCAAAATAGTTGAAAATCTCAATTTTACAATTTCCCCCGATTCTAGTGGGTTTCAGTTGAGTTGGTAATGTGCATTGTCCACCGTAAAGAGTTTCAAAGCTGACCGTTTGAGCGTTAGCCCTAAGTCAGAGCTTATTAATGACGAAGGGCTAACGCTCGAAACGTCAGCTTTGATACTCTTCACGGTGGCTAATTTTCATTATAAATTCAGTCGATAATACCCAAATTTTCTTGAAATACTCCCTCAGTGACGCAGCACCACAGTTTCTTTAGAAACTTATCCCCTTTTTGCTATTTTTTTGTTTGTTGGTTTTTTTGTCAGAACAAACGGTTCATAGGCTTGAGCGAACAAAATCCTACCAAAGCTATCATAGAAACTTGAATTCCAAGAATGAAGCTGACCTTTTTCCCAAAAAAAATCCAACGAGCACGATCTAAGAACGACGATTAATAATTTCTTAATAAACTAACCGAACAATGAACGACCCAACTTTACGGATTGAGACCGACCAATCACGACCGACCAACGCCACTAGAGTCTTATTGCCAATAACATTGCCACAAAACTGACCAATCAGTTTTTACGAAGCGGACTTAGAACGTTCGACTGACAACAACTATGAAATTGACTCTGATGTGCGTCACCACTACCGACAACTGTCCTTCTCAGGACTGCACACACCCGGACGATCAAAGTACACTATTACATGTTACCCCCGGGTTTAAACCATTTACTGTATTGTATTTATCCGTTAGATAGCGTTATCCACTCTTTGAACAACTGGGCTCAGATCTATAACTGCGAATAAACATCTCGAGAACCATAGGTATTCTTAGCGTTAAAGATCTCCGCCAGCTTTTCTTAAAAATTTTTGCGACTGTGAAAAGAGATTAACTAACATTAGGTTTTTTGGCCCTAGCGACTGTGTGTCCCTACTTCTAAAAAAGTGTTTGTTTTCCCTTCACCCTCTTTAGACCGTAAAAGAAGAAATAGGAGAAAGAGAAGATTGGGATATCTTCTTCATCCCTATTAGGCAAAACTATCTCACCAGTTTCGTTTGCTAAGGATCTCGGGTTATACACTGATCAATATCTTACCTACGATATACAGTACTGTGCAAAAGTAATGCAAACGATTTTCGTCGTTTATCGCGATAATCGCCAGATATCGGCAATATTTGAGCGATATTTCCGTTGGAACGATATATCGGCGATATATCGCAGGGCTATTGTCCTAACAACCGCGAGATATGGCCAATATTTTTTTTTTTTATTCGTTTGAGCTCAGCGATGTGTCGTTTGAACTCAGCGATATATCGTTTTTCCTGAACGATATATCGTTTGAACTCAGCGATATATCGTTTGAGCTCAGCGATATATCGTTTAAGCTCAGAGATATATCCCTGCCGCCTAACGATATCTCGTTTAAACTAAGCGACATATCGTTTGCGTCGGTAAGATATCGCCATGGCTAAGTGTTAGATCGGCGAGGCAACATTGCGTCGATCGGCGAATTTTTCATCAGACTGATACTGTCTGGGTGAGTAGGAAAGTAAACCTAGTGTATCATTCTATTCGAAGTCTGTTTCATCAGCGTGAAAAGGGCAATATAATGAATTTAGGCCGGTTTCGCTACATACAGAGTCGGCTATGGTCGAAGTTTGCCACACGTTCGCTGCACATCAGTTAAGGAAGTTCGCTACTACACAAAATAAAACAAATTATAAGAAAGACTATACTTATTTTGATACTATCGAACAAACGAGAGTAGCGAGAACGAGAAAAAGACAGCTTGTGAAAACGGTTCTCAGGGAGGGTGCAAAGCTTACTTTTTTTAACGCGTTAGGATGTGTTATTGCATCCCCATGGAAACCAACCTTTATTTGCATATAACGTACCCGCGGGGCACTACCGTTGATAGTCAGTTTTATTAAACTAAAACAGCCTCTATCGCTCTGACGAAGGGCTAACGCTCGAAACGTCAGCTTTTTTACTCTTTACGGTGGCTAATTTACGTTTTCAACCCAGTTGTTAACACTAAATTACCTGCTATACTCTCCCACCGACGCAGCACCACAGTTTCTGTAGAAACTTACCCCTTTAGTTTAACTATTTGTATGAACCAGTTAGTACAGATAAGTAGAATTAAACACCTTTTAGACATGAAAACACTTTTATTACTTATAAATAGCTTTGTTTTCTATTTCATTGTGCAGTGTGGGGGAACACATCTAAACGTAATCTACACGAACTGCAGTTGGCTCAAAATTTTGCTAACAGAGTCGTAATAGGTTTAAGGAACTTTGACCATATCTCGCAGGAACGGAGATCTCTTAGATGGTTAGATGTCACGGAGAAAGTTTTATCAAACGACTTTGTTTTAGCATTCAAATGTGTAAATGGTTAAACGTTCAGCAGTTAACAACAAGAACACAGTGGGATGTAACAATTTTGTGGTCCCCCAATGTAGACCAATGTAGATTTTCGAATGTAGATTGGGACAAAGGGAATTTCACTCTCGGGGTCCAAGGGAATGGAGTGTGCAAGCCGACAATATTAAGAACACTAAGGAAATTAATAGTTTAGAGCGGATAATTTTTAATAATATGTTTCTTACGAAGTAATTTTGAATAACTTTGAATATATTTCGAATTTAATTAAACTAATGTAAATAAATGTTCTTAATTACCAGTATTATGTAATAGGTAACATTGTGACCGATAAGCCCTATTGGAAGAGAGTCTCAATAGAGTATATATGTATGTAGATATGAAAATAATGGTGCATGAATAAGCCGGAGAAAGGGTTTAAACGTGCCTTACGAGGTAAAATAATAATTAATCATGAGTATTTAATATTTTTCCTCAAAACAAATTACATCTAAACCGCGTTCCCTTGTATACAACACTGTTGTCCAGGTTGCAGCCAAAATTTTCGCAATAACACGTAATCAAATTAGTCACTTCAGCAGGGTCGAGCCGAGCGAAAAGAAAATGAAAAGTTTAGAAGCTTGGAGTAACATTTGACGGAATAGTTTGATCGTCTGCTTGAGAGCAGTCCATTGTAGTGCTGTTGACGGTAACAGTAATTGACGTCCCAACAGCCTTCGGTTTTTCATCGAAAGTCATCATGATGACTTGTGCTTTAGTTGTCAAAAATCAGTCGCTTTTAACTACAGCAGCCCTGCTCAGGACCACTCTCACTCGAAAAATCAATCAAAAGCTTACCAGGTGCAGATGAAACATTATGCTCTTATATTTTACGTTTTGAGATTTAGTTTGTTCGAACAATATTTCAACGTGTGGCACACGGCTCTCAAGTATCTTGAGCCGTTTTTTTTTTTTTTAATTTTTTAATTTTACGATGTTTAAATGGATTGAACAGCCCCCCTTTCTGGTAAAATGACTCTTAAGCGTTTCAAGCTTGAAGGACCGCAAGAAAAAAGGATATTTTATTTGTTAAGAAGATAAGGAAAATGACGCTAATGAAACATCAAAATAAAAGGTAAAATTGCGTAAATATACCCCACGTTGGTGTTGAATATTTTCCACCCAAAACAAACCCCAAGTGCATCGAGTTCTTTTGAAGGTAACGCCGTTGTCTAGGTTGTGATGATCATTAAAATAGAGACGTCTATCATCACACACAGGCACACGTAACAAGGAAAATTAACATCACCATATTGTAATAAAATGGTTTTATAGCCAAACAGAGCGCGCGTACTATTTGAATTATTTTATAAATTTCAACTATGTACTCTTGGGACAGTGTCAAAATTTCTCGCAAAATAATTTTTATCACTCGAACAATTTTCAGAAAAGGAGAGATCTTCAGGGTGCATTCTGCTTCACAGCATTACTCTTGTACCAACATGCAAGAGTAAAACATAAACTTTAAAAAAAAAAGAACTTTCTCCTTCGAAGCTTACCAAGTGCAGATGAAACATTATGATCTTTTATTTTGCATTTTGAGATTAAGTGTGCTCGAACAATATTTCAACGTGTGGCACAACGGTTCTCAAGTATCTTTAGCCGTTTATTTTTTAATTTTTAACTTAACGAACTTTAAATGGATTGAACAACCCCATTCTCTGCTTAAATGACTCTAAATTGTTTGTTTTCCCTTCAAGCTTGAAGGACCGTAAGAGAAAAAGGATATTTTATGTGTTAGGGAGGTAAGGAAGATGAAGCAAGTGAAACATCAAAAAGAGGTAAAATTGTGTAAATATACCCCGGCCACGTTGGCGTTGACTATTTTCCACCCAAAACAACACCCACTTGCATCGAGTTCTTTTGAAGGTAACGTTGTCGTCTAGGTTGTGATGATCATTAAAACAAAGACGTCTATCATCAAATGTAGACATTTCAGTGTAATTGGCTACTTTAATTGTTCATGACCTGAACAGCTACAATATATGTAGTCGAATTCGTTTGGGCACACAATCTTTCTAATCCTGTTGATAGACACTGTGTTCTTTACAACATCCCAGGTAAGTTCGCATCTCCAGTTTTTAGGCAACATGCTTCTTACAGCTTCCTTGAACTAAAAAATATACTGAAGAGATCAATTTATGTGCACTGAAAAAAGAAAAAGTTTTCAGATATCATAAATGGTGCAAGTGGTCTACGGCGTCGCGTTATTTGGAGGCATATTTTATTGCGGTTCGGAATGATCATGACCGCAAACTCTGCTGGATGCTAACGATGTGCCGTTATGGCGGCAAATTATCAAAAACTGAAAATGAACAAAATTGTCTACCGTGTCGAAATAATTGGTACTGGATGCGTAGTTCGCCCGAATCCAACTAATACAACCGACACAAGCTCCCCTTTTGATCCGAAAATTACTTTTCTCGTTTCTCTCGTTCGTCACGATCTGCCTCCATTTTGTAGAAATTCATAATCGGTTTCGTTCGTTTCTTTATTAATGAATTATAGTAAGGAGTTGTGATCTTAAGAAAGCTCAAGGAAAAGTTATAAATTTTTGTTTACTTGGAGACGATCCCATATTTACTGGAAAGTTGCAGATTCACATTGTTTCCGCTGCTTCCGTAAGCACCGCTCCTTCACCTCGTTTATACTCTGCGAATTCGTATTCGAGTTGTAATGAACAGCGAGCAAAAAATTAAATGATTTTAGTATATGAGGTGCGAACCTTATCAATTCAGAACTTTGGTCGACGATGAGAGAACCTTTTTTGGAGTAAATACCAAATGTGTCATTACGTACCCATAAATGTTTTCGTTGCTTTTTTTTTCTCTTTTTTTCCTCAACGAGAAAGGGTGTGAAAGAAAATAAATCGGAAGAGAGGCTGACATGGGAATAAAAATGTTCTTGAGACTTAATGTATCTACTCCACAGATTAAAGTCCAGTCCAAAATGAGATCCACTTTTTTTGCCTCGCTGCTTGTGTTCATTTTAATAGAAGGAAGCAAACCTGTCGTGGGTGGAGGAAAGAAACTGAAACAGCTGCAAGCCAGGGTGAAAGCATTGGAAGAGTGCCAACGTAACATTTAAAACTTGTAGAAAGTTGTGGAATGTTTATAATACTAACAAATCTTGATCTATCATATTCAATGTGATGGTGATGAAATATCTATCACAGAGTACTTTATCATGTAGATATTGATGAGAAACAAAAATATCTCCTTTTTCCAAAAGATAACATCCGCCAACGTACTTTCAGTGAACGTACTTTTATGTATTCACGTCCATATGTAAAGATAAAAATATCGTCCTGCATGGAAACCTAGTATATCTAAATAACTGTCTTGTTTTCACGAAGGGTTTTTTAAAATTCACGAACAATGCCAGGGTTTAGTTCAACTTTTTCTACGAGAGGCAACATTCTTGGGATAAGAGGCTATAAATTTCATTTTTATGTCGGAGGTTATAGTAGCTTCATAGCCAATGTGGTTTACATGCATACATTATCTGCGTTATTTGCTCTTAATATGTGCTTGAAATTAGTCTTTGATTTTAATGAAAATTATATTTTTATAATAAACCGAACAGTACATGTCTTCCTTTAAGATTCGAATGTATCTTTACGCGTCACCCGTGAGAGAAGCTCACTCGTGAAATATAGTATCAAAATGAATAGATAAAAAATTGTATCCATGGGCGGCCATGTAATTTTCTCTTTGCACTTTTGAGCTGTTTGGGTGAAGTTGAGGAAGAAAGTTTCGTATATCAACTCTTAAACGTTTTTAAAAGTTTTTCCCGTCCTTTGATAGCCTGCTCCGTGATTGAAGAGCTGTTGGTGAGAGTTAAAGCTTTGGAAAATAGTACTCCAGCTCCACCTCCCCCGACAAAAGCTCCAATGCCATCGGGTAAGACGAAAGCAGTCTGAATTTTATTTCCTTGAAGCTTTTTTTAACATTTTAATGTCATTCTGGACCGGGTTGTTCAAGGCTGGGTTAAGATAACCCAGGGTTAGTGTAAAATTAGATTTAAGATCTGAAAGCTTTTAAAGAAAACTTAGCATTATTCTTTTTATCTACAATTGGTTGATTGGATGCTCCAAAAGAATAGAGTAAGTTGTCTTTGAACAAAGGAATAAAGAAACTCGGGTCAAAATTTACCCCTATGTTAGCGCTAATCAGCCTTCGAACAACTGGGTGTATAAACAGCTGACATGATTTAGTCCCAATTTCTATGAGCTAACAACACAAAGAAGGAGACACAATTGATAAAAAGAGAAAAAGCTAGCTATTGTTAGTTACAGCTGTAAATGTATTTAGGACCTCAAGTAGGAAACGATTATATTTTGCCGGCTTCCTTTCTTCTCTGTAAACTGTTTCGGTGAACGTTTTTCCTAGTGAAGCGTAAGAAAATAAATGATAGGGTCGAGTCTCTTCTAAAAAATGGTCGCTTAACAACATCAATAGCACTTGTACATCGTTGATGCCCATTTAACATACAGGACAAGTCTAAAATTGTTCATGAAATAATGCAGAGTATGTATAGCTTTGTTGTACTAATTGGAAGCTTGTTTCTGTCCCGTACTGTAGAATGTCAAAACTATCAAGTTCTGGCAGATGCAAGCAGGAATGTTAACCATGGCGCAAATCCACTCTTATGCGATAACCATCTCACGCCGAACTGGTATCGCTTCCAAGGAGCGGCCGGGGTTAAAATGCTTTCATCTTGCCCGAAAACATCTAGGTGCGGTACCCACGCTACAGGGTGGTTGAGCGGCGACCATCCTTCAGTGGAAGAGGGTAAAGTCACCAGGAAGGTCTGCTTCTCGTGGAGTAATTGCTGTACCTGGTCGATCGATATCCAGGTGATGAATTGTGGCGATTTCTATATTTACTACATCGATGGAACGCCCCGGGAGCACCAGTGCCATTTGCGCTACTGCGGTACCGACTAAGAAAGTGAGAGAGTTCCGTCATGACGCCAGAGTCTGTGGCTTCAAGCAAAAGGGAATAAAGGGGTGATCGGGAATCTATTAAACTGCTCATAACCAGCTTAAAAAGGAGAAACTTCGTGCTTGATACTAATTGTCATGAAAAGTCATTAGTTGAGGCCTAATAAATATACTTCAAGAAACTATTGTCCGTTTCTTTCCATCGTTTATGACGGGATGAACTACCCACTGTCTCATGAAGAATGCAAGTAATCCAAATTACAGCGGGGAGTCAGGCAAGGTTGCCCTTTGTCTGGCGTTCTCTTCGTTCTCGGCATAGAACTCCTCTCTAAAGCCATAAAAAATGATCCTACTATTAAAGGTATCCAAGTCAACAAGTATGAGCTTAAAATAAGTCAATATGCCGACGACACAACAGTATTTGTTCGTGACCTCGATTCCGTCGTGAGTCTATTGAAGGTTTTAAATGAGTTTAAAGAACTTTCTGGCCTAGAAATAAACACAACTAAAACCGAAGCAATGTGGTTAGGCGAATGGAAAGACAGAACAGATGAACCCTTTGGTTTTTAAATGGCCAAAATAACCTGTCAATGCCCTTGGTGTCTATTTTTCTCATAACCAAGAAAGTGCTAATAGACTGAACTTCGGTGAAAAAAATACGTAATCTTGAGAAAACGCTAATCACTTGGCAACGGAGAAATCTAACTCTTTATGGAAAGATAAACATAGTTAAAACACTTGGGATATCTAAGTTAATTTACTCAGCCTCCGTGCTCCCTGTTCCAGATCACTATATCCAAGAAATAAATAAGCTAACTTTCAACTTTATTTGGGCAGGAAAACCCCCTAAAATAAAAAGAAACACCATAATTGGAGAAAAGAAAGATGGCGGTTTGAAAATGTGCGATTTCAATATCATGGAAAAAGCACTCAAAATAGCTTGGGTCAACAGAATTCAAGATGACTCACAAGCCTCCTGGAAAATTATTCCTAACCAGCTCTTACACAAACATGGTGGTCTTGCTTTTCTAACAAAATGCAACTTTACACCAAGCACACTAGACCTCGATGATAAGCTTCATGCATTTTACAAAAAAGTGTTAGATTATTGGTGCGAGTTTAAAATCTCAACGGGCACCGATTACAAAATAAATCCTAAAAACGAAATAATGTGGAATAACAGAAAAATTCTTATAGGAAAAAAACCTGTCTTTTACCAAACTTGGTATGACGCCGGTATTACTAATATAAGCGACATTTTAAACCAAAATCAGAAATTTTTGAAGTGGCATGAATTTGTCGCAAAATTTAATTTAAATGTGCCTTTCACCACATACTATGGCTTGGTCAATGCAATCCCAAAAGACTGGAAAGCTATTCTTACAAACCCTATTCCAAACGTCACACACGCACTACTGTAAACAGCCTAAGAACCAGTTCTATTTACTCTTCTCTTTTAAACACCGTCTTTGTTCCTCCCACTGCCGAAACCAAAATTCTACGCCACGGATTTACAAAAACTACCATCAAGAACGTTTATCTTATGCCATTTAAAGTAACAAACGAAGTTAAAATAATAATGTTTAGTATAAAGTGATTCATAACGTGCTTCCAACTCGCGCCACTCTTTACCGAGACGGCATTTCAGAGAGCCCCTTATGCAACCTATGCAATACAGAAAAACAAACGTTGCATCACCTATTAATAAACTGCACACTAATACTCGACTTCTGGATTCTGTTTCAAGACTGGTGGCACCAAAAAACAAATGAAACAATAACGTTATCCACAAGTCATATACTCTATGGCTGGCATTATAGGACAAAGCATTGGCAAGTCCTAAATTATTGCCTATTGTTAGCCAAATATCACATTTTCTGCACAAGCCTTTGCGGAGACATCTTAGATTTTCAAATCTTCCTACTGTTCATCACGGGAAAACTTGAAATCCTAAAAGAGATCGCGACCGCAAAAAAAGAACTTCCGAAATTTTATCGCACGTGGGCTTTTTTACTTTAATTTTTCACACTGCTGTTGTTTTTAGATTAGACTTATACTTAACTTCATTTTTGAGACCTGTATGTTTACTTGTGATTGTCTTCTAATTGAAAAGAACTTTGCCAACCGTAAATTAAATTAATGTTAATAGTATTGTAATACATGTATCGTAATGTAGTATATGCATAATTTGTGTAAGTATAAGTATCAGTAGTGTTAGTAGCAAGTACAATGTGAGTGTAATTAATGCTGTAAGTAGTGTAAGTTATCGTCTTGTAAATAAAATTGTTTAAAAAAATTAAAAAATTAAAAAAAAAAGTAATCCAAATTTGAGAGAATTTTCCGAACATTAAGAACTGAATCAAAATAACCATGCACTGCTGAACTCAGAAAATCAAATCAAGAAACAGTCCAGAGACTCTTTACAGAAGCCCGTCGAACACCATAATTTTCCGCCTTTTTTTCCGACAATTTTGAAAATGTTAAATTAATTTTTCCGTGTCTTTCCTTGATGAAAGTGAGTACCAAACAATAACAACAAAGGCAAACGATAACAATAAATTATGAATAGCATAAGTAAATTCTTCAAACGAGCACTTTTGAAACAAGTGAGAACTTTTCACAGAGCGGACATGAAGTGTGGTAATTTGCCACTACTTGCACTTCGGAGTTCTACACCGGCGATATAAATACATAAAAATAACTTCAAACATTTTTTTTCCCCTCTTCAATAAACCTGTGCGTCATCTGCTTACCGAAAAACCACCTCCTCGGGTCATGTTTTGCCAATTCTATGGAATTGTGATAGAACAATCCAGGTCTAATATGAACTTGCTGTCAATGATGGGTAATTAATCTAATCTCACCGTATTTGTCTCTCTCCACATCCTCATAAAACTTCCTCGGTTCGCTTATTCATCTATATTTTTTATTGCAAATATTTATATTTGCCTTTCGCGTTCGGGATGACCATGAGCTCAACATGCCGTATCTTTGAACGACGTATATCGTTAAACTCAATTTGAATATTCATATCCGCTCTCCGCCCAGCCGTGACGAGTTTCACTTTGTGACTCACGTCATAAACAAAACAAAATACTTGGCCACGTTATACACGACTTTCATTATGGCGGTCAGCGCGAGCGTCCTGGATGGAGTTGCATGAAAACGAGGTTAGAAAGGCCATACTTTTGCGTTGCGTCCCTCTTCGTTTGCAGTGGCGAGTATTTCGAACATTTCAAATCCGACATTTCTTACGGAAAACGATATACCTGGCGCTTCTCTTCTTGGAAGAAAACCTGACCAGTTAAAAATCTCAGAGCTTAAATTTTGGCATAAATATCGTGGAGACGAGGGAATAAGGTTGAAGACAAAAGCAGAGCTGGCGAAGCGAGTGCATGACTACATAAGACCCTGGTTTCTGGGGCGAGCAAGGGCAGAAACTGCTTCTCATTACTTTGAATAATTTATTTAGTTTGCTTGTACAAAGCTTTTCAATTGAAATTGTCTGGCAGATTACAACAGTGACTTTGAAGTCTTGTAAATTTACTTGCTGACTGGGAATTAATACCTTACATGAGTAAATTCTTACGTTGTAGTTTTAATTTGTTGTGGGTTGAAATTTTTCCAACCAGTTTGATTTTTAATGTCCTTTGTTTCAAAGTATGCTAAAGAATACAAAGGAAAATTAAAACCAAACTGGTTTAAACATTTTGCACCAAAGATAATTTAAACACGACATAGACAACATGGTCTTTACAGACACAAAAGATGTCGCTCAATTATGATGTAAACCTTACGATAAATAGTCAGAACAGAGGAGAAAATGTTGCCTTTATCTTAATGCCCAATTTGTAGCCCCTTACAATCTAGGGAGAGAAGAGATTTGTGGGTAGATTATGGGTTAAGTAATTCATTCATACCTCACATGAATGTGATATTCACATTGATATTATGTTAGGTTGTGCATTAGAACAGAATGCACACACTGCCCATATCTGGTTTACAATTCCCATTTGATGTAAACCAAGAAAGGTTTTGTTGTCGATAAATCGGATTAGCTGCATATGCCGTGAGATATACTTCTTAGAAAACTTAGAGGAATAAAATTAACTCGACAAAAACTCATGCAATATCACCAGTTAGCACCAAACAGTCGCTGAGTGAATTCCTACCCCTCTCTCTGACCTAAATAGATCGTTCAATTTCCAGTTATAACGTATACTGAATAACTACTTTAAAAGTGGAATGTCTCAAGGATTGATTCTCTATTCTTTAGAAGCGCAAGTTTGTACTGACCCCAGTCAGTCCGATTCAAGCTCAAGATGGCGATAACATCACACTACATTGGGACCATCATTCTGGCTTTCACACACTGAGTCTTGCTCAGTGGGGGACTATGACCTCGGAAGGTACCTTGGAAACCATCATAGCTCAACAGCATGGGAATAAGCCAGTGGAGTATTTATCATCGAATTACAAAGGCCGCGTGTATGTGACGAGCAAAGCCTCTCTTTCTTTTATTGACGTTAAGGTGGATGAGACCGGGCGATAAGGTTGTAAGTTGACGTTTGGAGACGCAACCATTTCAAATTCCACAATACTTGAAGTATCAGGTAGATGATTGTTTTTCTCATTAAGCTAAGCTAAGTCCATGCCGATAAGACACTGGGCTGAACGACGCAGATTAATTACTCATAGTGTTGCATCATTCCCGTCCTCGCTTTCCGTCGAGCCACTGTTACAAAATACTTCAAGTAGTCTACATTTACATCTATTGAGCCTAATTAGTGTTATTGGTATCGTATTGTCGTCTATACTCATGTGCATGGTATCCACATGACATGCTAATTAAGCGTGCAGTTACAGATTTTAGTCCACTGAGTAATTTCGCTCGTTTATGAATCAGGTCGTTTTTTCTCTCAATTCATCTCCCTCTATGGAAAATAGCACTTTGCTCAAACTTGATTTATCATTCGGAACAAAGTTCTTCGTTGAAGTTTTCTAACTTCCGACTTGGCCAATTGTGGCTTATGCATGATTAACTGAAGGCTAAGAAACATTTAAAAGAAGGAAAAACTAATATAGTTAGATTATGCCTTTTTTTCCTTTAACAATGTTGTTCTCCTCATATGATAGAGCACTGATAGAAATTGTAACATGCATGTGTTCTTTCAACATCAACGTCATCTCATATCGATCACAACTAATCCATGCTATGTCGGTCTGTTCATCTCTTAAGCGAGACCCATTACAGACGTATCCCCCACAGCTGATGGTACTGCTGATGACAACATGATTAATACGCATCCAGTATATCTGGCCTTTGTTGCCATCGTCCTGATCCTAATTATAATAGTTGATGTCTACTTTTTCCTCACGCGTAAAAAAAGAGGTGAGCTCGTACACCTTCCCTCGTAAAAACCATTAAAACCGTTTGGCTAAAGTAGGTCAATGGTTTGGATTTTGGATTTGGAGGAAAAGGGTGTTGGGTGGCTTAAGATTGTTGATAAAGCTGTTTCCCATTTCTTTCATGGGGGTTTGATCTGTCCCTACCCTATTCGATATATATGCAATGCAACATATATCTTAAGACTGACAAATGATGACTTACAAGGAAAAGGTTAATGATTTAAATGAACTGACAATCTTTATCTTATTGTTGTTTCTCAACAATGGCTCTTACCAAAAGGAAGTAAGTATTACACCTGTGTCGGTTTTCTCACCGTCGGTAGTGTCCCATCTTCCATTCGCAAGTTTGCCGACAATTTTAATTTGGTGACCTCTGTCTTAAACTGTCATTCAAAACATGATAAGCTTGTTTACTTCTCCTGATATTCAGCACGCCTCTGGTCACTCTAATTCAGTATTTACAATCTTATTTTAGTCGCATTTCTGTTCCGTTTCAACCACTCTGATTGACTTGATAGACTATGTTGTTAGCAGGAATACGATGACAAGTATGTTGTTATCTCTTTTCTTTTCTTCTAGCAAAAATGAAAGAGCTAGACTGGATACGAATATGGTTGAAATGGTAAGAATAGGATAAGATTTATCTTTTTTTTCGGGAGGATGTCCCCTAAGAAAGTTCACAGGATGATATCAAGCACGTTCCTCTAAACAATTTTCATTGCAAATTATACTTGTATTTGAATTAATGGAAAGACTTTCGTTTTTCTCGCCACGAAAATAGATGGTGTCGAAGGGCCCTGGTTTTCAAGGGGAACGGAGGGGATGGTGGGGGACAGTTATCTCTTATAGAAATTTTTGCCGGTAGTAGGACTATGTTTCATTGACTACCAATCAGGGAGAATCATTGGCATACGAAAGAGGAGTGGCTAAGTGTTATTACGACGAGCCAAAATCCTCCGTCCTCACCCCCCCCCCTCCCCCCACACCTCCTCTCAAGCTATAAACGATGAGCAGACTAAGTCTTGGTGTGTTGTACTTTCTCTGTACATAACCCACTGTCTCAAAATTACATGTACGCAAACGTAGACGCAGACGCAGGAAGAACTTCTGATCCAATTAGTTCCTCTGACGAAGTGATCTGCTAAGAATACATAGTGATTCCTCCTATACTTCCCTACCCGACCGAAAAGGACTGGGAATAACCCAGAGAGAAACTCGTGTTTGTGAAGGTGATTGGCAGGGGAGCTTTTGGTAAAGTTGCTCGAGGAATGGCAAAGGGAATAAATGACAACAAGAAAGACGTGGTTGTGGCTATCAAAATGATAAAAGGTTTGTTTAGGTTTGTCAGATAGCTTGAGTGTGAAATTCTTCCTTCGAGCTAATTCACAGTAAACTTGATTAAGAATGGAAGAAGAAATTTGGGGACGTGAATTGCTGTTTCGTTTGATTTTACATTTCGACGATAACGTTTCAAAACATTAGAGTTTTTTTCTAGTACCCAAACCATTCATAAAAACCCATTGTTTATATTGATCTATGGTAGAAAATCCAACCAACGAAAACAGACAGGACCTCCTCGCTGAACTGAACATGATGAGGAAGCTTGAACCGCATCAAAATGTTATTCAGTTACTGCGCTGTGTCACCAAATCAGGTTTGCCAGTGAACTTAGTCTCTATGGATCACATGCACAAGGCACCTCAGAAATATCGTTGTATCTTGCAAATGTTGTAATTTGTCGAAAACGCACCAACTCACGTTTATTAGTAAACCACCTTTATAATAATCTAGAGAAACAAACCTCAGCAATCACATCTGCGGGTCACTATATAATTCCTGAGGAAAAAATCAAGAGCAATCATTAAACGTCGTAGAGGATAACACGTATTTACACATTTCAAAGTTAAATTAGCTCAGATGTTTATGGTTTTGGAGGCAGATGATCCGCACACGATAAGCTTTGATCCTTACATGTCTTTCTAACAGAGAAATAGCAACCAATTTTCAAGCCTTAATTCAGGACAACGCGTTTATTGCATGATTTCAAGACATAGACCCTGTTTTTAACCCTTCCTTTTTTTTCGTTCATTGGAATATTCATATTCTCCTAACGCGTAAAGGTGGTCTTACAGGCGACAAAATGAGTAAAACCATTCAAGATTCATTCTAAGTATGCTAAATATATGGCAGTGAAAAATATAGCGAAAAAAATTGGAGTTTTAGTAATAGTAGTATGTTTTCTCAAACCACAGAGGATCTGTCACTTGATCTGAAGGGTTTTTGACAAAGAGAAAAATCAATTTATATTTAATTCCAACGTATTTTATATCTAAATTCAAAGCTTGAATCGATTCAAATAAAGCACCACATTTTCTTGAGAAACTACCCCCCCCCTCATTGTTTTGAAATACTCGAGGGCATGCAAGCAAGTTACGTTCGATGTGATTAAATGTAGCATGTCGTTACTCTCGAGAAAACTTACACTTGGTTGGATTCTTTCAAGAAAATAAAGGGTAGATTGAACCCTCTCATATATCTCTTACTGAAATTTTCCTGTTCCTAGGCTAGCCAGGATTCTAAAGAGGGGGGGAGGGCATAAATTTTCCGTACGGTCATTTTTTGTTGTCAATGAAGTTCCTTGCCAATCTTTCGATAAAAGAACGTTTCAAAATAGTTGAAAATCTCAGTTTTACAATTTTCCCCTGATTCTTGTGGATTTCCTTTGTTGAGTAACTTGCATAACAAAAAATAACAACTTTCAATTTCCCGTAAGGAAATTAATGTAATCTGAGCTCCCTCCGGAAATCCGCAATTAGTTTTGAACCTGAAGAGAAGTGTTTAATGATATGCGACCACTTTTGGGAGACCTCTTGACCTCCCTCCTATCCAAACAAGGCGAACGAAATTATGCCAGACAGAGATAAAGGAAAAAAAAAGGCATACTTAGAAGACAATGTCCGGCGCAAGGCAATGGTTCTTTTCTTTTTTTTTTTGTATTATCAACTGAGTTGATAATATACACTGGCCACCGTAAAGAGTTTCAAAGCTGACGGTTCGAGCGTTAGCCCTAAGTCAGAGCTAATGACAGTTGTTCAAGGGTTAGAGAACGCTATCCACCGGATAAATCGCTACCTGGTGGATAGCGTAGTACGTTTTTCTAATATTTATCCACTGGATAGTAATTTATCCGTTATGTAGCGTTATTCACTCTTTGAACAACTGGGCTCAGATCTATAACTGCGAGTAAACATTAAGTTAGTCACTCCAGCAGGGTCGAGCCGAGCGAAAACGTTTAGAAGCTTGGAGTAACATTTGACGGAGTAGTTTGATCGTCTACTTGAGAGCAGTCCATTGTAGTGCTGTTGACGGTGACAGTAATTGACGTCCCAACAGCCTTCGGTTTTTCATTGAAAGTCATCATGATGACTAGCGCTTTAGTTGTCAAAACATCAGTCACTTTTAACTACAGCAGCCCTGCTCAGGACCGCTCTCAATCGGAAAATCAATCAAAAGCTTACCAGGTGCAGATGAAACATTATGCTCTTATATTTTACGTTTTGAGATTAAGTGCGCTCGAACAATATTTCAACGTGTGGCACACGGTTCTCAAGTATCTTGAGCCGTTTTTTTTTTTAAATTTTATAATTTTACGATGTTTAAATGGATTGAACAGCCCCCCTCTCTGCTTAAATGACTCTAAGGTGTTTGTTTTCCATCCAAGCTTGAAGGACCGCAAGAAAAAAGAGCATTTTATTTGTTAAGAAGATAAGGAAAATGAAGCAAATGAAACAAAATAAAAGGTAAAATTCTGTAAATATACCACACATGGGTGTTGACTATTTTAGAACCAAAACAACACTCACTTGCATCGAGTTCTTTTGAAGGTAACGTTGTCGTCTAGGTTGTGATGATCATCAAAGTAAGAACATCTATCATCTCTCTAGGGCTGCCCGTTTTCCGTTTTTCTAATTTTTTAATTTTACGATGTTTAAATGGATTGAGAAGCCCCCTTCTCTGCTTAAATGACTATACATTGTTTGTTTACCCTCCAAGCTTGAAGAACCGTGAAAAAAGGATTTGTTCAGAAGGTAAGGAAAACGAATCAAATGAACATCAAAATAAAAGGTAAAATTGAATGTGTAAATATGGACATTTCAATGTAATTGGCTGCTTTAATTGATCATGACCTGAACAGCTAACCATAAATATAGTCGAATTCGTTTGGGCACACAATCTTTCTTGTCCTGTTGATAGACGCTGTGTTCTTTACAACATCCCAGGTAAGTTCGCATCTCCAGTTTTTAGGCAACATGCTTCTTACAGCATCCTTGACCTAAAGAAATACACCGAAGAGATCAATCTATGTGCGCTGAAGAAAGAAAAAGTTTTCAGATATCATAAATGGTGCAAGTGGTCTACGGCGTCGCGTTATTTGGAGGCATATTTTATTGCGGTTTGGAATGATTGGGACCGCAAATTCCGCTGGATGCTAACGATATGCCGTCATGGCGGCAAATTATCAAACACTGAAAATGTGCAAAATTGTCTATCGTGTCGAAATACTTAGTACTAGATGCATAGTTCGCCCGAATCCAAATTATACAACCAACACAAGCTCCGCTTTTGATCCGTCAATTACTTTTCTCGCTTTTCTCGTTAGTCACAATCTGCTTCCATTTTTGTAGAAATTCATAATCTGTTTCGTTCGTTTCTGTTTAATGAATTATAGTAATGAGTTGTGATCTTAAGAAAGCTCAAGGAAAAGTCGTAAATTTGTGTTTACTTGGAGACGATCTCATATTGACTAGCAGATTCACATTGTTCCCGCTGCTTCCGTAAGCATCGCTCCTTTACCTTGTTTATACTCTGCGAATTCATATTCGAATTGTAATGAACTAAAGATAACATCCGCCAACGTACTTTCAGTGAGCGTACTTATATGTATATACGTCCATATGTAAAGATAAAAATGTCGTCCTGCATGGAAACCTAGTTTATCTAAATAACTGTCTAGTTTTCACGAAGGGTTTTTTTTTAATTCACGAAAAATGCCAGGGTTTAGTTCAACTTTTGTTACGAGAGGCAACATTCCTGGGATAAGAACCTATAAATTTCATTTTTATGTCCGAGGTTGAAGTAGCTTCATAGCCCGTGTGGTTTACATGCATACATTATCTGCGTCATTTGCTCTTAATATGTGCTTGCAATTTGTCTTTGATTTTAATGAAAGTTATATTTTTATAATAAACAGAACAGTACATGTCTTCCTTTTAGATTCGAGTCTATCTTTACGTGTCATCCGTGAGAGAAGCTCACTCGTGAAAGATAGTATCAACACTAGGAGATAAAAGATTGTATGCATGGGCGGCCATGTAATGTTCTCTTTGCACTTTTGAGCTGTTTGGGTAAAGTTGAGGAAGAAAGTTTCGTATATTAACGTTTTTAAAAGTTTTTCCTGTCCTTTGATAGCCTGCTCCGTGATTGAAGAGCTGTTGGTGAGAGTTAAAGCTTTGGAAAATAGGACTCCACCAGGTAAGACGAAAGCAGTCTGAATTTTACTTCCTTGAAGCTTTTTTTAACATTTTAATCTCAGAAATTAGCATTCTGCACTGGGTTGTTCAAAGCTGGGTTAAGATAACCCAGGGTTTGTGTAAAATCAGATTTAGGATCTGAAAGCTTTAAAAGAAAACTCAGCATTATTCTTTTTATCTACAATTGGTTGATTGAATTCTCCAAAAGAATAGAGTAAGTTGTCTTTGAATAAAGGAATAAAGAAACTGGGATCAAAATTTACCCCTAGGTTAGCGCTAATCAGCCTTCGAACAACTGGGTGTATAAACAGCTGACATGATTTAGTCCCAATTTCTATAAGCTAACAACACAAAGAAGGAGACACAATTGATGAAAAGAGAAAAAGCTAGCTATTGCTAGTTACAGTTATAAATGTATTCAGGACCTCAAATAAGAAACGATTATATTGTGTCGGCTTCCTTTCTTCTCTGTAAACTGTTTCGGTGAACGTTTTTCCTAGTGAAGCGTAAGAAAAGAAATGATGGGGTCGGGTCTCTTCTAGAAAATGGTCGCTTGACAACAACAATAGCACTTGTACGCCGTTGACGCCTATTTAACATACAGGACAAGTTTAAAACTGTTCATGAAATAATGCAGAGTACGTATAGCTTTGTTGAACTAATTGGAAGCTTGTTTCTGTCCCGTACTGTAGAATGTCAGAACTATCAAGTTCTGGCAGATGCAAGCAGGAATGTTAATCATGGTGCAAATCCACTCTTATGCGATAACCATCTCACGCCGAACTGGTATCGCTTCCAAGGAGCGGCTGGAGTCAAAATGCTTTCATCTTGCCCGCAAACATCCAGGTGCGGTACCCACGCTACTGGGTGGTTGAGCGGCGACCATCCCTCAGTGGAAGAGGGTAAAGTCACCAGGAAGGTCTGTTTCTCGTGGAGTAATTGCTGTACCTGGTCGATCGATATCAAGGTGATGAATTGTGGCGATTTCTACATTTACTACATCGATGGAACGCCCCGGGAGCACCAGTTCCATTTGCGCTATTGTGGTACCGCCTAAGAAAGTAAGAGAGTTCCGTCGTGACGTGGGGGTCTGCGGCTTCAAGCAAAAGGGAATAAAGTGATGATCGGGAATCTATTCAATTGTTTATCACTAGCTCAAAAAGGAGAAGCTTCGTGCTTGATACTAATAGCCTTGGAAAGTCATCAATTGAAGCCTAATAAATGTACTTCAAGAAACTGTTGTCCGTTTCTTTACAACGTTCACATATTACGAACTAAACACGGTCTCATGAAGAATGCAAGTAATCCAAATTTGAGAGAATTTTATAAATATTAAGAACGGAATCAAAATGACCATGAATTGCTGAACTCAGAAAATCAAATCAGGAAATAGTCCAGAGACTCTATATAAAAGCCTATCTTTTCATTATGGGTCATTGGGCCACGAAAATCAGATATGTGTCCTGCGGTTTAAGAAATGAATTTGATAACACCACAATTTCCCGCCCCACTACAATTTTGAAATCTTAAATTAATTTCTCCGTGTCTTTCCTTGATGAAGGTTAATACCGAACAATAACAACAAAGGCAAACGATAACAATAAATTATGAATAGCATAAGTCAATTCTTCAAACAGGCACTTTTGAAACAAGTGAGAACTTTACACTGAGCGGTACATGAATTGCGATAGAACAATCCAGGGCCAATATGAACTTGCTGAGGGAGGCATTGGGATTTTCGGTTTCTCTTTTTTGGCTATTTTATAGATTGGTTTTTCGGTTTTTGTGCCAAAAAACTTCGCTTTCACGGTTTTGGTGTTCATTGCGGTTTACGGATTTTCCGGGTTTTCGGATTTGATATCCAATACAGTTTTCGGTTTCTCCAATTTGACCTATTTAGGTTCCGGTTTTTCTTCGATCTGAGCGGTGATTACGCGCCTCCACTGATCTAGCAGCTAAACGCAAATGTTATCGAGACGAATGCGTGACAAACCAATTGAAATATCGCAGAGATCCCCAGGTAGCCTACGTGTAGAATTACCTCCCCCCCGCTAAGGTATTTTTGGGGTCCGCAGAGACCACGCTCGAGGTCCTCGAGAGAGCAGCTCTTAATTTAAGCAGATACTAAAAGATACGAATGCCATGGCATTCATAAATCCTGTAACAAAATTAGTTTAGTTTACTCTGTATGCTCCACTTGTCACCACTGTGTCGGATCGATCAGGGTCTTAATAACTGGGATGTGAAAATGTATCGATTTTGACAGTTTTGCATGCGGTTATCGGTTTTGATCGAATCCTACAGTGCATTAAAAATATATATGAACTGCATTCGCGGCACTAAGTGAGGGGAGTCATATTTGTTTGTCCTTTATGGTCGTCGATGTACATTAAAATAAAACTTCAACAACGAAATAACATCAGTGTACGCCATAATATAAAAATATCTTCCCGCGGAAGCGAACGTATCGTGTTTTATTTATACAGCAATCGTCATGTTTATCCAACCCTTTAGGATTTTACACCTTGATGCATAAGAAAATTTTCTTGGCCATATGTTTAGTCGAGGTGAGCGTATCTTTGCGATGTACGTGGCAAATTTTATGGAGCAATTTGTAATGTGTTATTATCGGCTCTGAATTAAAAAAAGTTGCATGAACGCTGCACGGTGGCCAACATGTTGAAATTAGTGTGTCACGCAACGATTTAGAATTGCCTGGGGATATTGCTCATGGCAATAATTACACTGATCTAACTCCGAAGAGCCCGGTAGGGCTGATATCATTATTAAGCATTATTTTCCATACTTTTGCCTGTAGTTTAGCCATAGGTAATATTTCGTTTTGCCTCTCAGACCCTTATAACCAATTTGAAATGCTCAAGGGCATACATGCAAGTTAAGTCCAGTGTGATTAATCAAGAGCATGTCGTTACTCTCGAACGAACTTATACCAGATTGGATTCTTTCAAGAAAGTAAAGGGTAGATTGAACCCCTTCATATATCTCCTACTGAAATTTTCCTGTTCCTGGGCTAGCCAGGATTCTAAAGAGGGTGCGGAGGGGCATAAATTTTCCGATTTCATTTTTTACTTGTTTGTTTGTTTGTTTGTTTTTTGCCAAAACAAACGGTACATCGGCTTGAGCGAACAAAATCCTACCAAAGCTAACATCGTAACTTGTATTCCAAGAATGAAGCTACCCCTATTCCCAAGAAAAATCGAACGAGCAAGATCTAAGAACGACGATTAATAATTTCTTAACAAACGAACCGAACAGTGAACGACCCAACTTTACCGACGGATTGAGACCGATCAATCACGACTGACCAACACCACTAGAGTCTTATAGTCAACAACATTGAGGCAAAACTGATCAATCGGTTTTTTACGAGCCGGACTTAGAACGTTCGACTGACAACAACTGTTCAATTGACTCTGATGATGACCTGGGCCAAGTTTGTCGAAACGTTAGTCACCACTACCGACAACAGTGCCTCCCAGGACTGCACACACCCGGACGATCAAACTACACTATTACATGTTACTCCCGGGTACAAACCATTTACTGTAATAATTTCCGAAAAAAGCGTCAAGCAAGGCAATCCAGAGTTCAAAAGAGTGTTCAAAGCAATTCCCGTTTCCTACATCAACTGAACTCTGCAAGCCCTAAAAGATTTGACGCAAACAATGAGAACCTGCACGGGAACCATTTAGCCTTCAAATATTTTGCTGATGTTTCACTCACCTAGCTTCAGTGAAAAGGACACCAACTCTGGTGACAATAAGAGAGTAAGTTTAATAGTCTTGTGGAATTTGTTAGCGAGAACAACGAAATTTGGATCTCACTTTTACCCAGATATTTCACAAAGGAAAAATGGCATTGATTAACATTTGACGGATGGGAGAGTTTTTAAGGGCTAGAAGCTTGAAGCATTTTCTAAGAAATCGATCGTGTGAGCTCTTTGAATATTCAAATCCTGAGCTGAAAAAAAATTTCCTGTGTAAACATGTCAGTAGCCTTGCAATGACATACAACGTTTGTTGATTGCAAATTTCAACAAGACTTTGGTATATGATTGATTCGCCAGAAATGCAGGCGCAAACGGCTTTTGGTAGGCGCCTTCAGCAATTTGAATAGACATCTTTCAAACCTCGCATATAGATGATGGTTAAATCTAAAGAATAGCGATAGCAATAACTTGCGAGAGAGATCTCGCTGAGATCTCTTAGATGGTTAGATGTTACGGAGAAGATTTTATCAAATGACTTTGTTTTAGCATTCAAATGTGTAAATAGTTAAACGTTCAGCAGTTCACAACAAGAACACAATGTGATGTAACAATTTTGTGGTCCCCCAATGTAGATTGTCGAATGTAGAATGGGACAAAGACCATTTCACTTTCGGGGTCCAGGGGAATGGAAAGCGCAAGCCGACAATATTAAGAACACAAAGAAAATGAATAGTTTTAAAACGGATGCTTTTTAATAAGATGTTTCATACGAATTAATTTTGAATACTTTGAATGTATTTTGAATTTGATTAAATTACTGTAATAGGTAACATTGTGACCGATAAGCCCTGTTCGTGCCTTACGAGGTAAAATAGTAATTAATCGTGAGTATTTAATATTTTCCCTCAAAACAAATTACATCTGGATCGCGTTCCTTTGTATACGACACTGTTGTCCAGGATGCAGCCAACATTTTCGCAATAACGCGTAATTAAATTTGACACTCCAGTAGGGTCGAGCCGAGCCGAGCGAAAAGAAAATGAAAAGTTTAGAAGCTTGGAGTAACATTTGACGGAGTAGTTTGATCGTCTGCTTGAGAGCAGTCCATTTTAGTGCCGTTGACGGTAACAGTAATTGACGTCCCAACAGCCTTCGGTTTTTTATCGAAAGTCATCATGATGACTTGCGCTTTAGCTGTCAAAGCATCAGTCACTTTTAACTACAGCAGCCCTGCTCAGGACCACTCTCACTCGAAAAATCAATCAAAAGCTTACCAAGTGCAGATGAAACATTACGCTCTTATATTTTACGTTTTGAGATTTAGTTTGCTCGAACAATATTTCAGCGTGTGGCACACGGTTCTGAAGTATCTTGAGCCGTTTTTTTTTTTAATTTTTTAACTTTACGATGTTTAAATGGATTGAACAGCCCCCCTCTCTGCTTAAATAACTATTAAGTGTTTCAAGCTTGAAGGACTGCAAGAAAAAGGATATTTCATTTGTTAAGAAGGTAAGGAAAATGAAGCAAAGGAAACATCAGAATAAAAGGTAAAATTGTGTAAATATACCCCACGTTGGTGTTGACTATTTTCCAGCCAAACCAAACCCCACTTGCATCGGGTTCTTTTGAAGGTAACGCCGTCGTCTTGGTCGTGATGATCATTAACGTAATAAATTTCAACTATGTACTCTTGGAACAGTGTCAAAATTTCTCGCAAAATAATTTTTATCACTCGAATGATTTTTCAGAAAAGGAGAGAAAAATCTTCAGGGTGCATTCTGCCTCACAGCATGACTCTTGCACTAACATGCAAGAGTAAAACATAAACTTTAAAAAAAAGAACTTTCTCCTTCCAAGCTTACCAAGTGCAGATGAAACATTATGATCTTATATTTTACATTTTGAGATTAAGGTTGCTCGAACAATATTTCAACGTGTGGCACAACGGTTCTCAAGTATTTTGAGCCGTTTATTTTTTAATTTTTTTAATTTGACGAACTTTAAATGGATTGGACAGCCCCCTTCTCTACTTGAATGACTCTAAAGTGTTTGTTTTCCCTCCAAGCTTGAAGGACCGTGAGAGAAAAAGGATATTTTATGTGTTAGGAAGGTAAGGAAAATGAAGCAAATGAAACAACAAAAAGAGGTAAAATTGTGTGAATGTACCCCATGTTGGTAATGACTATTTTCCACCCAAAACAACCCGACTTTCATCGAGTTCTTTTAAAGGTAACGCCGTTGTCTAAGTTGTGATGATTATTAAAGTAAGAACATCTATCATCTCTCTAGGGCCGGCCGTTTTCCTTTATTTTCATTTTTAATTTTACGATGTTTAAATGGATTGAGCAGCCCCCCTCTCTGCTTAAATGACTATATAGTGTTTGTTTTCCCTCCAAGCTTGAAGGGCCGTAAAAAAAAAGGGTATTTTATTTGTTAAGAAGGTAAGGAAAATGAAGCAAGTGAAACATTAAAATAAAAGGTAAAATTGTATATATTAAAGTTCACACGGCAACCAGGTGGACAATCAGACATAGTTTGATGCTACACTGGTTTGCAGATTTAATGAATGTAACCGAAGAAGTTACAATTCATAGACCCAACGTTTCGACACTCCTGTCGAAATATTGTGCAATTATACCCCACGTTGGTGTTGACTATTTTCCACCCAAAACAACCCCCACTTGCATCGAGTTCTTTTGAAGGTAACGTTGTCGTCTAGGTTGTGATGATCATTAAAAAAAAAGACGTTATCATGTAGATATTGATGAGATACAAAAATATCTCCTTTTCCAAAAGATAACATCCGCCAACATACTTTCAGTGAACGTACTTTTATGTATTCACGTCCATAAGTAAAGATAAAAATGTCGTCCTGCATGGAAACCTAGTATATATAAATGTCTAGTTTTCATGAAGGGTTTTTTTAAATTCACGAACAGTGCCAGGGTTTAGTTCAACTTTTTCTACGAAAGGCAACATTACTGGGATAAGAACCTATAAATTTCATTTTTATGTCGGAGGTTATAGTAGCTTCATAGCCGGTGTGGTTTGCATCCATACATTATCTGCGTCATTTGCTCTTAATATGTGCTTGAAATTTGTCTTTGATTTTAATGAAAACTATATTTTTATAATAAGCAAAACAGTTCATGTCTTCCTTTTAGATTCGAATCTATTTTTACGTGTCACCCGTGAGAGAAGCTCACTCGTGAAATATAGTATCAAAATGAATAGATAAAAAATTGTATCCATGGGCGGCCATATAATGTTCTCTTTGCACTTTTGAGCTGTTTGGGCAAAGTTGAGGAAGAAAGTTTCATATATTAATTCTTTAACGTTTTTAAAAGTTTTTCCCGTCCTTTGATAGCCTGCTCCGTGATTGAAGAGCTGTTGATGAGAGTTAAGGCTTTGGAAAATAGTACTCCAGCTCCACCTGCCCCGACAAACGCTTCAATCCCCTCAGGTAAGACGAAAGCAGTCTGAATTTTATATGCTTGAAGCTGTTTTTTAACATTTTAATGTCTAGTCAGCCTTCGAAAAACTGGGCGTATAAAAAGCTGACATTATTTAGTCCCAATTTCTATAAGCTAACAACACAAAGAAGGAGACACAATTGATGAAAAGAGAAAAAGCTAGCTATTTTTAGTTACAGTTGTAAATGTATTCAGGACCTCAAATAAGAAACGATTATATTGTGCCGGCTTCCTTTCTTCTCTGTAAACTGTTTCGGTGAACGTTTTCCCTAGTGAAGCGTAAGAAAAGAAATGATAGGGTCGAGTCTCTTCTAAAAAAATGGTCGCTTAACAACATCAATAGCACTTGTACATCATTGATGCCCATTTAACATACAGGACAAGTTTAAAATTGTTCATGAAATAATGCAGAGTATGTATAGCTTTGTTGAACTAATTGGAAGCTTGTTTCTGTCCCGTACTGTAGAATGTCAGAACTATCAAGTTCTGGCAGATGCAAGCAGGAATGTTAACCATGGCGCAAATCCACTCTTATGCGATAACCATCTTAAGCCGAACTGGTATCGCTTCCAAGGAGCGGCCGGGGTTAAAATGCTTTCATCTTGCCCGCAAACATCCAGGTGCGGTACCCACGCTACTGGGTGGTTGAGCGGCGACCATCCTTCAGTGGAAGAGGGTAAAGTTACCAGGAAGGTCTGTTTCTCGTGGAGTAATTGCTGTACCTGGTCGATCGATATCCAGGTGATGAATTGTGGCGATTTCTACATTTACTACATCGATGGAACGCCCCGGGAGCACCAGTGCCATTTGCGCTACTGCGGTACCGCCTAAGAAAGTAAGAGAGTTCCGTCGTGACGCCAGAGTCTGTAGCTTCAAGGAAAAGAGAATAAAGGGGTGATCGGGAATCTATTAAACTGCTCATAACCAGCTTAAAAAGGAGAAACTTCGTGCTTGATACTAATTGTCATGGAAAGCCATTAGTTGAGGCCTAATAAATGTACTTCAAGAAACTATTGTCTGTTTCTTTCCATGGTTTATACGGAATGAACTACCCACTGTCTCATGAAAAATGCAACTAATCCAAATTTGAGAGAATTTTCCAAACATTAAGAACTGAATCAAAATAACCATGCACTGCTGAACTCAGAAAATCAAATCAAGAAACAGTCCAGAGACTCTTTACAGAAGCCCGTCTTCTCGTTATAGGTCATTAGGCCAGCTCTCTTAATGGAAAATGAATAAGATTGGCTATATGAACACCATATATGTGAACTGCGGCTTAAGAAATGAGTTTTAAAGCGTACGGGTTTTGAACCCGTGACGTCTGCCATACCGGTGAGCTAACAAGCCAACTCTGGGAGCTGGTCATTATTTTGGCTCGTAACAAACCCGTAAAGTAATGAAGCAATGAATTTAAATATACGAAAATCATATATGTAAACTGCGCTATAAGAAATGAATTTGATAACACCATAATTCTCTGCCTCACTACAATTTTGAAAATGTGAAATTAATTTTTCCGTGTCTTTCCTTGATGAAAGTGAATGCCAAACAATAACAGCAAAGGCAAACGATAACAAAAAAATATGAATAGCAAATTCTTCAAACGAGCACTTTTGAAACAAGTGGGAACTTTTCACAGAGCGGACATGAAGTGTGGTAATTTGCCACTACTTGCACTTCGGAGTTCTACAAACATTTTTTTTCCTCTCTTCAATAAACCTGTGCGTCATCTGCTTACCACCTCCTCGGGTCATGTTTTGCCAATTCTATGGAATTGTGATAGAACAATCCAGGTCTAATATGAACTTGCTGCCAATGATGGGTAATTAATCCAATTTCACCGTATTTGTCTCTCCACATCCTCAGACCAACTCATAAAACTTCCTCGGTTCGCTTATTCGTCTGTATTTTTTATTGCAAATATTTATATTTGCCTTTCGCGTTCGGTATGACCATGAGCTCAACATGCAGTATCTTCGAACGACGTATATATCACTTGTTAAACTCAATTTGAATATTCATATCCGCTCTCCGGCCAGCTGTGACGAGTTTCACTTTGTGACGCACGTCATAAACAAAACATGGCGGTCAGCGCGAGCGTCCTGGATGGAGTTGCATGAAAACGAGGTTAGAAAGGCCATACTATTGCGTTGCGTCCCTCTTCGTTTGTAGTGGCGAGTATTTCGAACATTTCAATCCGACATTTCTTACGGAAAATGATATACCTGGCGCTTCTCTTCTTGGAAGAAAACCTGACCAGTTAAAAATCTCAGAGCTTAAATTTTGGCATAAATCTCGTGGAGACGTGGGAATAAGGTTGAAGACAAAAGCAGAGCTGGTGAAGCGAGTGCATGACTAAATTAGACCCTGGTTGCTGCGGCGAGCAAGGGCAGAAACTGCTTCTTATTACTTTGAACAATTTATCAAGTTTGCTTGTGCAAAGCTTTTCAATTGAAATTGCCTGGCAGATAAAAACAGTGACTTTGAAGTCTTGTAAATTTACTTGTTGACTGGGAATTAATACCTTACATGAGTAAATTCTTACGTTGTAGTTTTAATTTATTGTGGGCTGAAATTTTTCAACCAGTTTTTAATGTCCTTTGTTTCAAAGTATGCTAAAGAATACAAAGGAAAATTAAAACCAAAGTGGTTTAGACATTTTGCACCAAAGATAATTTAAATACGACATAGACAACATGGTCTTTACAGACACAAAAGATGTCGCTCAATTATGATGTAAACCTTACGATAAATAGTCAGAACAGAGGAGAAAGTGTTGCCTTTATCTTAATGCCCAATTTGTAGCCCCTTACAATCTAGGGAGAGAAGAGATTTGTGGGTAGATTATGGGTTAAGTAATTCATTTATGCCTCACATGAATGTGATATTCACATTGATATTATGTTAGGTTGTGCATTACAACAGAATGCACACACTGCCCATATCTGGTTTACAATTCCCATTTGATGTAAACCAAGAAAGGTTTTGTTGTCGATAAATCGGATTAGTTGCATATGCCGTGAGATATACTTCTTAGAAAACTTAGAGGAATAAAATTAACTCGATAAAAACTCATGCAATATCACCAGTTAGCACCAAACAGTCGCTGAGTGCATTCCTACCCCTCTCTCTGACCTAAATAGATCGTTCAATTTCCAGTTATAACGTATACTGAATAATTACTTTAAAAGTGGAATGTCTCATGGATTGATTTTCTATTCTTTAGAAGCGCAAGTTTTTGTACTGACCCCAGTCAGCCCGATTCAAGCTCAAGATGGCGATAACATCACACTACATTAGGACCATCATTCTGGCTTTCACACACTGAGTCTTGCTCGGTGGGGGACTATGACCTCGGAAGGTACCTTGGAAACCATCATAGCTCAACAGCATGGGAATAAGCCAGTGGAGTATTTATCATCGAATTACAAAGGCCGCGTGTATGTGACGAGCAAAGCCTCTCTTTCTTTTATGGACGTTAAAGTGGATGACACCGGGCGATATGGTTGTAAGTTGTTGACGTTTGGAGACGCAACCATTTCAAATTCCACAATATCTGAAGTATCAGGTAGACGATTGTTTTTCTCATTAAGCTAAGCTAAGTTCATGCCGATAAGACACCGGGCTGAACGAGGCAGGTTAATTACTCAGGGTGTTGCATCATCCCCGTCCTCGCTTTTCGTCAAGGCACTGTTACAAAATACTTCAAGTAGTCTACATCTGCATCTGTTGAGCCTAATTAGTGTTATCGGTATCGTATTGTCGTCTATACTCATGTGCATGGTATCCACATGACACGCTAATTAAGCGTGCAGTTACAGATTTTGGTCCACTGAGTAATTTCGCTCGTTTATGAATGAGGTCGTTTTTTCTTTCAATTCATCTCCCTCTATGGAAAATAGCACTTTGCTCAAACTTGATTTATCGTTCGGAACAAAGTTCTTCGTTGAAGTTTTCTAACTTCCGACTTGGCCAATTATGGCTTATGCATGATTAACTGAAGGCTAAGAAACATTTAAAAGAAGGAAAAACTAATATAGTTAGATTATGCTTTTTTTCCTTTAACAATGTTGTTCTCCTCATATGATATAGCGCTGATAGAAATTGTAACATGCATGTGTTCTCTCAACATCAACGTAATCTCATAAGTATATCGATCACAACTAATCCATGCTATGTCAGTCTGTTCATCTCTTAAGCGAGACCCATTACAGACGTATCCCCCACAGCTGATGGTACTGCTGATGACAACACGATTAATACGCATCCAGTATATCTGGCCTTTGTTGCCATCGTCCTGATCCTAATTATAATAGTTGTTGTCTACTTTTTCCTCACGCGTAAAAAAAGAGGTGAGCTCGTACCCCTTCCCTCGTAAAAACCATTAAAACCGTTTGGCTAAAGTAGGTCAATGGTTTGGATTTTGGATTTGGAGGAAAAGGGTGTTGGGGGGCTTAAGATTGTTGATAAAACTGTTTCCCATTTCTTTCATGGGGGTTTGATTCTGTCCCCACCCTATTCGATATATATGCAATGCAACATATATCTTAAGACTGACAAATGATGACTTACAAGGAAAAGGTTAATGATTTAAATGAACTGACAATCTTTATCTTATTGTTGTTTCTCAAAAGTGGCTCTTACCAAAAGGAAGTAAGTATTACACCTGTGTCGGTTTTCTCACCGTCGGTAGTGTCCCATCTTCCATTCGCAAGTTTGCCGACAATTTTAATTTGGTGACCTCTATCTTAAACTGTCATTCATAACATGATAGGCTTGTATACTTCTCCTGATATTCATCACGCCTTTAGTTACTCTAATTTAGTATTTACAATCCTATTTTAGTCGCATTTCTGTTCCGTTTCAACCACTCTGATTGACTTGATAGACTATGTTGTTAGCAGGAATACGATGACAAGTATGTTGTTATCTCTTTTCTTTTCTTCTAGCAAAAATGAAAGAGCTAGACTGGATACGAATATGATTTGAAATGGTAAGAATAGGATAAGATTTATCTTTTTTTTCGGGAGGATGTCCCCTAAGAAAGTTCACAGGATGATATCAAGCACGTTCCTCTAGACAATTTTCATTGCAAATTATACTTGTATTTGAATTAATGGCAAGACTTTCGTTTTTCTCGCCACGAAAATAGATGGTGTCGAAGGGCCCTGGTTTTCAAGAGGAACGGAGGGGATGGTGGGGGACAGTTATCTCTTATAGAAATTTTTGCCGGTAGTAGGACTATGTTTCATTGACTGCCAATCAGGGAGAATCATTGGCATACGAAAGAGGAGTGGCTAAGTGTTATTACGACGAGCCAAAATCCTCCGTCCTCACCCCCCCCCCCCCTCCCCCCACACTTCCTCTCAAGCTATAAACGATGAGCAGACTAAGTCTTGGTGTGTTGTACTTTCTCTGTACATAACCCACTGTCTCAAAATTACATGTACGCAAACGTAGACGCAGACGCAGGAAGAACTTCTGATCCAATTAGTTCCTCTGACGAAGTGATCCGCTAAGAACACATAGTGATTCCTCCTATACTTCCCTACCCGACCGAAAAGGACTGGGAATAACCCAGAGAGAAACTCGTGTTTGTGAAGGTGATTGGCAGGGGAGCTTTTGGTAAAGTTGCTCGAGGAATGGCAAAGGGAATAAATGACAACAAGAAAGACGTGGTTGTGGCTATCAAAATGATAAAAGGTTTGTTTAGGTTTGTCAGATAGCATTAGTGTGAAATTCTTCCTTCGAGCTAATTCACAGTAAATTTGATTAAGAATGGAAGAAGAAATTTGGGGACGTGAATTGCTGTTTCGTTTGATTTTACATTTCGACGATAACGTTTTCAAAACATTAGAGTTTTTTTCTAGTACCCAAACCATTCATAAAAACCCATTGTTTATATTGATCTATGGTAGAAAATCCAACCGACGAAAACAGACAGGATCTCCTCGCTGAACTGAACATGATGAAGAAGCTTGAACCGCATCAAAATGTTATTCAGTTACTGCGCTGTGTCACCAAATCAGGTTTGCCAGTGAACTTAGTCTCTATGGATCAGATGCACAAGGCACCTCAGAAATATCGTTGTATCTTGCAAATGTTGTAATTTGTCGAAAACGCACCAAGTCACGTTTATTAGTAAACCACCTTTATAATAATCTAGAGAAACAAACCTCAGCAATCACATCTGCGGGTCACTTTATAATTCCTGAGGAAAAAATCAAGAGCAATCGTTAAACGTCGTAGAGGATAACACGTATTTACACATCTCAAAGTTAAATTAGCTCAGATGTTTATGGTTTTGGAGGCAGATGATCCGCACACGATAAGCTTTGATCCTTACATGTCTTTCTAACAGAGAAATAGCAACCAATTTTCAAGCCTTAATTCAGGACAACGCGTTTATTACATGATCTCAAGACATAGACCCTGTTTTTAACCCTTCCTTTTTTTTCGTTCATTGGAATATTCATATTCTCCTAACGCGTAAAGGTGGTCTTACAGGCGACAAAATGAGTAAAACCATTCAAGATTCATTCTAAGTATGCTAAATATATGGCAGTGAAAAATATAGCGAAAAAAATTGGAGTTTTAGTAATAGTAGTATGTTTTCTCAAACTACAGAGGATCTGTCACTTGATCTGAAGGGTTTTTGACAAAGAGAAAAATCAATTTATATTTAATTCCAACGTATTTTATATCTAAATTCAAATCTTGAATCGATTCAAATAAAGCACCGCATTTTCTTGAGAAACTACCCCCCCCCCCTCATTGTTTTGAAATACTCGAGGGCATGCAAGCAAGTTACGTTCGATGTGATTAAATGTAGCATGTCGTTACTCTCGAGAAAACTTACACTTGGTTGGATTCTTTCAAGAAAATAAAGGGTAGATTGAACCCTCTCATATATCTCTTACTGAAATTTTCCTGTTCCTAGGCTAGCCAGGATTCTAAAGAGGGGGGGGAGGGCATAAATTTTCCGTACGGTCATTTTTTGTTGTCAATGAAGTTCCTTGCCAATCTTTCGATAAAAGAACGTTTCAAAATAGTTGAAAATCTCAGTTTTACAATTTTCCCCTGATTCTTGTGGATTTCCTTTGTTGAGTAACTTGCATAACAAAAAATAACAACTTTCAATTTCCCGTAAGGAAATTAATGTAATCTGAGCTCCCTCCGGAAATCCGCAATTAGTTTTGAACCTGAAGAGAAGTGTTTAATGATATGCGACCACTTTTGGGAGACCTCTTGACCTCCCTCCTATCCAAACAAGGCGAACGAAATTATGCCAGGCAGAGATAAAGGAAAAAAAAGGCATACTTAGAAGACAATGTCCGGCGCAAGGCAATGGTTCTTTTCTTTTTTTTTTTTGTATTATCAACTGAGTTGATAATATACACTGGCCACCGTAAAGAGTTTCAAAGCTGACGTTTCGAGCGTTAGCCCTAAGTCAGAGCTAATGACAGTTGTTCAAGGGTTAGAGAACGCTATCCACCGGATAAATCGCTACCTGGTGGATAGCGTAGTAGGTTTTTCTAATATTTATCCACTGGATAGTAATTTATCCGTTATGTAGCGTTATTCACTCTTTGAACAACTGGGCTCAGATCTATAACTGCGAGTAAACATTAAGTTAGTCACTCCAGCAAGGTCGAGCCGAGCGAAAACGTTTAGAAGCTTGGAGTAACATTTGACGGAGTAGTTTGATCGTCTACTTGAGAGCAGTCCATTGTAGTGCTGTTGACGGTGACAGAAATTGACGTCCCAACAGCCTTCGGTTTTTCATTGAAAGTCATCATGATGACTAGCACTTTAGTTGTCAAAACATCAGTCACTTTTAACTACAGCAGCCCTGCTCAGGACCGCTCTCAATCGGAAAATCAATCAAAAGCTTACCAGGTGCAGATGAAACATTATGCTCTTATATTTTACGTTTTGAGATTAAGTGCGCTCGAACAATATTTCAACGTGTGGCACACGGTTCTCAAGTATCTTGAGCTGTTTTTTTTTTTAATTTTTTAATTTTACGATGTTTAAATGGATTGAACAGCCCCCCTCTCTGCTTAAATGACTCTAAGGTGTTTGTTTTCCATCCAAGCTTGAAGGACCGCAAGAAAAAAGAGCATTTTATTTGTTAAGAAGATAAGGAAAATGAAGCAAATGAAACAAAATAAAAGGTAAAATTCTGTAAATATACCACACATGGGTGTTGACTATTTTACAACCAAAACAACACCCACTTGCATCGAGTTCTTTTGAAGGTAACGTTGTCGTCTAGGTTGTGATGATCATCAAAGTAAGAACATCTTTCATCTCTCTAGAGATGCCCGTTTTCCGTTTTTCTAATTTTTTAATTTTACGATGTTTAAATGGATTGAGAAGCCCCCTTCTCTGCTTAAATGACTATACATTGTTTGTTTACCCTCCAAGCTTGAAGGACCGTGAAAAAAGGATTTGTTCAGAAGGTAAGGAAAACGAATCAAATGAACATCAAAATAAAAGGTAAAATTGAATGTGTAAATATACCCCTCGTTGGCGATGACTATTTTCCACCCAAAACAACCCCCGCTTGCATCGGGTTCTTTTGAAGGTAACGTTGTCGTCTAGGTTGTGATGATCATTAAAATAAAAACGTCTATCATCACATATGGACATTTCAATGTAATTGGCTGCTTTAATTGATCATGACCTGAACAGCTAACCATAAATATAGTCGAATTCGTTTGGGCACACAATCTTTCTTGTCCTGTTGATAGACGCTGTGTTCTTTACAACATCCCAGGTAAGTTCGCATCTCCAGTTTTTAGGCAACATGCTTCTTACAGCATCCTTGACCTAAAGAAATACACCGAAGAGATCAATCTATGTGCGCTGAAGAAAGAAAAAGTTTTCAGATATCATAAATGGTGCAAGTGGTCTACGGCGTCGCGTTATTTGGAGGCATATTTTATTGCGGTTTGGAATGATTGGGACCGCAAATTCCGCTGGATGCTAACGATGTGCCGTCATGGCGGCAAATTATCAAACACTGAAAATGTGCAAAATTGTCTACCGTGTCGAAATACTTAGTACTAGATGCATAGTTCGCCCGAATCCAAATTATCCAACCAACACAAGCTCCGCTTTTGATCCGTCAATTACTTTTCTCGCTTCTCTCGTTCGTCACAATCTGCTTCCATTTTTGTAGAAATTCATAATCTGTTTCGTTCGTTTCTATTTAATGAATTATAGTAATGAGTTGTGATCTTAAGAAAGCTCAAGGAAAAGTCGTAAATTTGTGTTTACTTGGAGACGATCTCATATTGACTAGCAAGTTGCAGATTCACATTGTTCCCGCTGCTTCCGTAAGCATCGCTCCTTTACCTTGTTTATACTCTGCGAATTCATATTCGAGTTGTAATGAACTAAAGATAACATCCGCCAACGTACTTTCAGTGAGCGTACTTTTATGTATTTACGTCCATATGTAAAGATAAAAATTCCTGCATGGAAACCTAGTTTATCCAAATAACTGTCTAGTTTTCACGAAGGGTTTTTTTTAATTCACGAAAAATGCCAGGGTTTAGTTCAACTTTTTTTACGAGAGGCAACATTCCTGGGATAAGAACCTATAAATTTCATCTTTATGTCCGAGGTTGAAGTAGCTTCATAGCCCGTGTGGTTTACATGCATACATTATCTGCGTCATTTGCTCTTAATATGTGCTTGAAATTTGTCTTTGATTTTAATGAAAGTTATATTTTTATAATAAACAGAACAGTACATGTCTTCCTTTTAGATTCGAGTCTATCTTTACGTGTCATCCGTGAGAGAAGCTCACTCGTGAAAGATAGTATCAACACTAGGAGATAAAAGACTGTATGCATGGGCGGCCATGTAATGTTCTCTTTGCACTTTTGAGCTGTTTGGGTAAAGTTGAGGAAGAAAGTTTCGTATATTAACGTTTTTAAAAGTTTTTCCCGTCCTTTGATAGCCTGCTCCGTGATTGAAGAGCTGTTGGTGAGAGTTAAAGCTTTGGAAAATAGGACTCCACGAGGTAAGACGAAAGCAGTCTGAATTTTACTTCCTTGAAGCTTTTTTTAACATTTTAATCTCAGAAATTAGCATTCTCCACTGGGTTGTTCAAAGCTGGGTTAAGATAACCCAGGGTTTGTGTAAAATCAGATTTAGGATCTGAAAGCTTTAAAAGAAAACTCAGCATTATTCTTTTTATCTACAATTGGTTGATTGAATTCTCCAAAAGAATAGAGTAAGTTGTCTTTGAACAAAGGAATAAAGAAACTGGGATCAAAATTTACCCCTAGGTTAGCGCTAATCAGCCTTCGAACAACTGGGTGTATAAACAGCTGACATGATTTAGTCCCAATTTCTATAAGCTAACAACACAAAGAAGGAGACACAATTGATGAAAAGAGAAAAAGCTAGCTATTGCTAGTTACAGTTATAAATGTATTCAGGACCTCAAATAAGAAACGATTATATTGTGCCGGCTTCCTTTCTTCTCTGTAAACTGTTTCGGTGAACGTTTTTCCTAGTGAAGCGTAAGAAAAGAAATGATGGGGTCGGGTCTCTTCTAGAAAATGATCGCTTGACAACAACAATAGCACTTGTACGCCGTTGACGCCTATTTAACATACTGGACAAGTTTAAAATTGTTCATGAAATAATGCAGAGTACGTATAGCTTTGTTGAACTAATTGGAAGCTTGTTTCTGTCCCGTACTGTAGAATGTCAGAACTATCAAGTTCTGGCAGATGCAAGCAGGAATGTTAATCATGGTGCAAATCCACTCTTATGCGATAACCATCTCACGCCGAACTGGTATCGCTTCCAAGGAGCGGCTGGAGTCAAAATGCTTTCATCTTGCCCGCAAACATCCAGGTGCGGTACCCACGCTACTGGGTGGTTGAGCGGCGAGGGTAAAGTCACCAGGAAGGTCTGTTTCTCGTGGAGTAATTGCTGTACCTGGTCGATCGATATCAAGGTGATGAATTGTGGCGATTTCTACATTTACTACATCGATGGAACGCCCCGGGAGCACCAGTTCCATTTGCGCTATTGTGGTACCGCCTAAGAAAGTAAGAGAGTTCCGTCGTGACGTGGGGGTCTGCGGCTTCAAGCAAAAGGGAATAAAGTGATGATCGGGAATCTATTCAATTGTTTATCACTAGCTCAAAAAGGAGAAGCTTCGTGCTTGATACTAATAGCCTTGGAAAGTCATCAATTGAAGCCTAATAAATGTACTTCAAGAAACTGTTGTCCGTTTCTTTACAACGTTCACATATTACGAACTAAACACGGTCTCATGAAGAATGCAAGTAATCCAAATTTGAGAGAATTTTATAAATATTAAGAACGGAATCAAAATGACCATGAATTGCTGAACTCAGAAAATCAAATCAGGAAATAGTCCAGAGACTCTATATAAAAGCCTATCTTTTCATTATGGGTCATTGGGCCACGAAAATCAGATATGTGTCCTGCGGTTTAAGAAATGAATTTGATAACACCACAATTTCCCGCCCCACTACAATTTTGAAATCTTAAATTAATTTCTCCGTGTCTTTCCTTGATGAAGGTTAATACCGAACAATAACAACAAAGGCAAACGATAACAATAAATTATGAATAGCATAAGTCAATTCTTCAAACAGGCACTTTTGAAACAAGTGAGAACTTTACACTGAGCGGTACATGAATTGCGATAGAACAATCCAGGGCCAATATGAACTCGCTGAGGGAGGCATTGGGATTTTCGGTTTCTCTTTTTTGGCTATTTTATAGATTGGTTTTTCGGTTTTTGTGCCAAAAAACTTCGCTTTCACGGTTTTGGTGTTCATTGCGGTTTACGGATTTTCCGGGTTTTCGGATTTGATATCCAATGCAGTTTTCGGTTTCTCCAATTTGACCTATTTAGGTTCCGGTTTTTCTTCGATCTGAGCGGTGATTACGCGCCTCCACTGATCTAGCAGCTAAACGCAAATGTTATCGAGACGAATGCGTGACAAACCAATTGAAATATCGCAGAGATCCCCAGGTAGCCTACGTGTAGAATTACCTCCCCCCCGCCAAGGTATTTTTGGGGTCCGCAGAGACCACGCTCGAGGTCCTCGAGAGAGCAGCTCTTAATTTAAGCAGATACTAAAAGATACGAATGCCATGGCATTCATAAATCCTGTAACAAAATTAGTTTAGTTTACTCTGTATGCTCCACTTGTCACCACTGTGTCGGATCGATCAGGGTCTTAATAACTGGGATGTGAAAATGTATCGATTTTGACAGTTTTGCATGCGGTTATCGGTTTTGATCGAATCCTACAGTGCATTAAAAATATATATGAACTGCATTCGCGGCACTAAGTGAGGGGAGTCATATTTGTTTGTCCTTTATGGTCGTCGATGTACATTAAAATAAAACTTCAACAACGAAATAACATCAGTGTACGCCATAATATAAAAATATCTTCCCGCGGAAGCGAACGTATCGTGTTTTATTTATACAGCAATCGTCATGTTTATCCAACCCTTTAGGATTTTACACCTTGATGCATAAGAAAATTTTCTTGGCCATATGTTTAGTCGAGGTGAGCGTATCTTTGCGATGTACGTGGCAAATTTTATGGAGCAATTTGTGATGTGTTATTATCGGCTCTGAATTAAAAAAAGTTGCATGAACGCTGCACGGTGGCCAACATGTTGAAATTAGTGTGTCACGCAACGATTTAGAATTGCCTGGGGATATTGCTCATGGCAATAATTACACTGATCTAACTCCGAAGAGCCCGGTAGGGCTGATATCATTATTAAGCATTATTTTCCATACTTTTGCCTGTAGTTTAGCCATAGGTAATATTTCGTTTTGCCTCTCAGACCCTTATAACCAATTTAAAATGCTCAAGGGCATACATGCAAGTTAAGTCCAGTGTGATTAATCAATAGCATGTCGTTACTCTCGAACGAACTTATACCAGATTGGATTCTTTCAAGAAAGTAAAGGGTAGATTGAACCCCTTCATATATCTCCTACTGAAATTTTCCTGTTCCTGGGCTAGCCAGGATTCTAAAGAGGGTGCGGAGGGGCATAAATTTTCCGATTTCATTTTTTATTTGTTTGTTTGTTTGTTTGTTTTTTGCCAAAACAAACGGTACATCGGCTTGAGCGAACAAAATCCTACCAAAGCTAACATCGTAACTTGTATTCCAAGAATGAAGCTACCCCTATTCCCAAGAAAAATCGAACGAACAAGATCTAAGAACGACGATTAATAATTTCTTAACAAACGAACCGAACAGTGAACGACCCAACTTTACCGACGGATTGAGACCGATCAATCACGACCGACCAACACCACTAGAGTCTTATAGTCAACAACATTGAGGCAAAACTGATCAATCGGTTTTTTACGAGCCGGACTTAGAACGTTCGACTGACAACAACTGTTCAATTGACTCTGATGATGACCTGGGCCAAGGTTGTCGAAACGTTAGTCACCACTACCGACAACAGTGCCTCCCAGGACTGCACACACCCGGACGATCAATTTACACTATTACATGTTACTCCCGGGTACAAACCATTTACTGTAATAATTTCCGAAAAAAGCGTCAAGCAAGGCAATCCAGAGTTCAAAAGAGTGTTCAAAGCAATTCCCGTTTCCTACATCAACTGAACTCTGCAAGCCCTAAAAGATTTGACGCAAACAATGAGAACCTGCACGGGAACCATTTAGCCTTCAAATATTTTGCTGATGTTTCACTCACCTAGCTTCAGTGAAAAGGACACCAACTCTGGTGACAATAAGAGAGTAAGTTTAATAGTCTTGTGGAATTTGTTAGCGAGAACAACGAAATTTGGATCTCACTTTTACCCAGATATTTCACAAAGGAAAAATGGCATCGATTAACATTTGATAGATGGGAGGATTTTTAAGGGCTAGAAGCTTGAAGCATTTTCGAAGAAATCGATCGTGTGAGCTCTTTGAATATTCAAATCCTGAGCTGAAAAAAAATTTCCTGTGTAAACATGTTAGTAGCCTTGCAATGACATACAACGTTTGTTGATTGCAAATTTCAACAAGACTTTGGTATATGATTGATTCGCCAGAAATGCAGGCGCAAACGGCTTTTGGTAGGCGCCTTCAGCAATTTGAATAGACATCTTTCAAACCTCGCATATAGATGATGGTTAAATCTAAAGAATAGCGATAGCAATAACTTGCGAGAGAGATCTCGCTGAGATCTCTTAGATGGTTAGATGTTACGGAGAAGATTTTATCAAATGACTTTGTTTTAGCATTCAAATGTGTAAATAGTTAAACGTTCAGCAGTTCACAATAAGAACACAATGTGATGTAACAATTTTGTGGTCCCCCAATGTAGATTGTCGAATGTAGAATGGGACAAAGACCATTTCACTTTCGGGGTCCAGGGGAATGGAAAGCGCAAGCCGACAATATTAAGAACACAAAGAAAATGAATAGTTTTAAAACGGATGCTTTTTAATAAGATGTTTCATACGAATTAATTTTGAATACTTTGAATGTATTTTGAATTTGATTAAATTACTGTAATAGGTAACATTGTGACCGATAAGCCCTGTTCGTGCCTTACGAGGTAAAATAGTAATTAATCGTGAGTATTTAATATTTTCCCTCAAAACAAATTACATCTGGATCGCGTTCCTTTGTATACGACACTGTTGTCCAGGTTGCAGCCAACATTTTCGCAATTACGCGTAATTAAATTTGACACTCCAGCAGGGTCGAGCCGAGCCGAGCGAAAAGAAAATGAAAAGTTTAGAAGCTTGGAGTAACATTTGACGGAGTAGTTTGATCGTCTGCTTGAGAGCAGTCCATTTTAGTGCCGTTGACGGTAACAGTAATTGACGTCCCAACAGCCTTCGGTTTTTTATCGAAAGTCATCATGATGACTTGCGCTTTAGCTGTCAAAGCATCAGTCACTTTTAACTACAGCAGCCCTGCTCAGGACCACTCTCACTCGAAAAATCAATCAAAAGCTTACCAAGTGCAGATGAAACATTACGCTCTTATATTTTACGTTTTGAGATTTAGTTTGCTCGAACAATATTTCAGCGTGTGGCACACGGTTCTGAAGTATCTTGAGCCGGTTTTTTTTTTTAATTTTTTAACTTTACGATGTTTAAATGGATTGAACAGCCCCCCTCTCTGCTTAAATAACTATTAAGTGTTTCAAGCTTGAAGGACTGCAAGAAAAAAGGATATTACATTTGTTAAGAAGGTAAGGAAAATGAAGCAAAGGAAACATCAGAATAAAAGGTAAAATTGTGTAAATATACCCCACGTTGGTGTTGACTATTTTCCAGCCAAACCAAACCCCACTTGCATCGAGTTCTTTTGAAGGAAACGCCGTCGTCTTGGTTGTGATGATCATTAACGTAATAAATTTCAACTATGTACTCTTGGAACAGTGTCAAAATTTCTCGCAAAATAATTTTTATCACTCGAATATTTTTCAGAAAAGGAGAGAAAAATCTTCAGGGTGCATTCTGCCTCACAGCATGACTCTTGCACTAACATGCAAGAGTAAAACATAAACTTTAAAAAAAAGAACTTTCTCCTTCCAAGCTTACCAAGTGCAGATGAAACATTATGATCTTATATTTTACATTTTGAGATTAAGGTTGCTCGAACAATATTTCAACGTGTGGCACAACGGTTCTCAAGTATTTTGAGCCGTTTATTTTTTAATTTTTTTAATTTGACGAACTTTAAATGGATTGGACAGCCCCCTTCTCTACTTGAATGACTCTAAAGTGTTTGTTTTCCCTCCAAGCTTGAAGGACCGTGAGAGAAAAAGGATATTTTATGTGTTAGGAAGGTAAGGAAAATGAAGCAAATGAAACAACAAAAAGAGGTAAAATTGTGTGAATGTACCCCATGTTGGTAATGACTATTTTCCACCCAAAACAACCCGACTTTCATCGAGTTCTTTTAAAGGTAACGCCGTTGTCTAGGTTGTGATGATTATTAAAGTAAGAACATCTATCATCTCTCTAGGGCCGGCCGTTTTCCTTTATTTTCATTTTTAATTTTACGATGTTTAAATGGATTGAGCAGCCCCCCTCTCTGCTTAAATGACTATATAGTGTTTGTTTTGCCTCCAAGCTTGAAGGGCCGTAAAAAAAAAAGGATATTTTATTTGTTAAGAAGGTAAGGAAAATGAAGCAAGTGAAACATTAAAATAAAAGGTAAAATTGTATATATTAAAGTTCACACGGCAACCAGGTGGACAATCAGACATAGTTTGATGCTACACTGGTTTGCAGATTTAATGAATGTAACCGAAGAAGTTACAATTCATAGACCCAACGTTTCGACACTCCTGTCGAAATATTGTGCAATTATACCCCACGTTGGTGTTGACTATTTTCCACCCAAAACAACCCCCACTTGCATCGAGTTCTTTTGAAGGTAACGTTGTCGTCTAGGTTGTGATGATCATTAAAAAAAAGACGTTATCATGTAGATATTGATGAGATACAAAAATATCTCCTTTTCCAAAAGATAACATCCGCCAACATACTTTCAGTGAACGTACTTTTATGTATTCACGTCCATAAGTAAAGATAAAAATGTCGTCCTGCATGGAAACATAGTATATATAAATGTCTAGTTTTCATGAAGGGTTTTTTTAAATTCACGAACAGTGCCAGGGTTTAGTTCAACTTTTTCTACGAAAGGCAACATTACTGGGATAAGAACCTATAAATTTCATTTTTATGTCGGAGGTTATAGTAGCTTCATAGCCGGTGTGGTTTGCATGCATACATTATCTGCGTCATTTGCTCTTAATATGTGCTTGACATTTGTCTTTGATTTTAATGAAAGCTATATTTTTATAATAAGCAGAACAGTACATGTCTTCCTTTTAGATTCGAATCTATTTTTACGTGTCACCCGTGAGAGAAGCTCACTCGTGAAATATAGCATCAAAATGAATAGATAAAAAATTGTATCCATGGGCGGCCATATAATGTTCTCTTTGCACTTTTGAGCTGTTTGGGCAAAGTTGATGAAGAAAGTTTCATATATTAATTCTTTAACGTTTTTAAAAGTTTTTCCCGTCCTTTGATAGCCTGCTCCGTGATTGAAGAGCTGTTGATGAGAGTTAAAGCTTTGGAAAATAGTACTCCAGCTCCACCTGCCCCGACAAACGCTTCAATCCCATCAGGTAAGACGAAAGCAGTCTGAATTTTATATGCTTGAAGCTGTTTTTTAACATTTTAATGTCTAGTCAGCCTTCGAAAAACTGGGCGTATAAAAAGCTGACATTATTTAGTCCCAATTTCTATAAGCTAACAACACAAAGAAGGAGACACAATTGATGAAAAGAGAAAAAGCTAGCTATTTTTAGTTACAGTTGTAAATGTATTCAGGACCTCAAATAAGAAACGATTATATTGTTCCGGCTTCCTTTCTTCTCTGTAAACTGTTTCGGTGAACGTTTTTCCCAGTAAAGCGTAAGAAAAGAAATGATAGGGTCGAGTCTCTTCTAAAAAATGGTCGCTTAACAACATCAATAGCACTTGTACATCATTGATGCCCATTTAACATACAGGACAAGTTTAAAATTGTTCATGAAATAATGCAGAGTATGTATAGCTTTGTTGAACTAATTGGAAGCTTGTTTCTGTCCCGTACTGTAGAATGTCAGAACTATCAAGTTCTGGCAGATGCAAGCAGGAATGTTAACCATGGCGCAAATCCACTCTTATGCGATAACCATCTTAAGCCGAACTGGTATCGCTTCCAAGGAGTTAAAATGCTTTCATCTTGCCCGCAAACATCCAGGTGCGGTACCCACGCTACAGGGTGGTTGAGCGGCGACCATCCTTCAGTGGAAGAGGGTAAAGTCACCAGGAAGGTCTGTTTCTCGTGGAGTAATTGCTGTACCTGGTCGATCGATATCCAGGTGATGAATTGTGGCGATTTCTACATTTACTACATCGATGGAACGCCCCGGGAGCACCAGTGCCATTTGCGCTACTGCGGTACCGCCTAAGAAAGTAAGAGAGTTCCGTCGTGACGCCAGAGTCTGTAGCTTCAAGGAAAAGAGAATAAAGGGGTGATCGGGAATCTATTAAACTGCTCATAACCAGCTTAAAAAGGAGAAACTTCGTGCTTGATACTAATTGTCATGGAAAGCCATTAGTTGAGGCCTAATAAATGTACTTCAAGAAACTATTGTCTGTTTCTTTCCATGGTTTATACGGAATGAACTACCCACTGTCTCATGAAAAATGCAACTAATCCAAATTTGAGAGAATTTTCCAAACATTAAGAACTGAATCAAAATAACCATGCACTGCTGAACTCAGAAAATCAAATCAAGAAACAGTCCAGAGACTCTTTACAGAAGCCCGTCTTCTCGTTATAGGTCATTAGGCCAGCTCTCTTAATGGAAAATGAATAAGATTGGCTATATGAACACCATATATGTGAACTGCGGCTTAAGATATGAGTTTTAAAGCGTACGGGTTTTGAACCCGTGACGTCTGCCATACCGGTGAGCTAACAAGCCAACTCTGGGAGCTGGTCATTATGTTGGCTCGTAACAAACCCGTAAAGTAATGAAGCAATGAATTTAAATATACGAAAATCATATATGTAAACTGCGCTATAAGAAATGAATTTGATAACACCATAATTCTCTGCCTCACTACAATTTTGAAAATGTGAAATTAATTTTTCCGTGTCTTTCCTTGATGAAAGTGAATGCCAAACAATAACAGCAAAGGCAAACGATAACAAAAAAATATGAATAGCAAATTCTTCAAACGAGCACTTTTGAAACAAGTGGGAACTTTTCACAGAGCGGACATGAAGTGTGGTAATTTGCCACTACTTGCACTTCGGAGTTCTACAAACATTTTTTTTCCTCTCTTCAATAAACCTGTGCGTCATCTGCTTACCACCTCCTCGGGTCATATTTTGCCAATTCTATGGAATTGTGATAGAACAATCCAGGTCTAATATGAACTTGCTGCCAATGATGGGTAATTAATCCAATTTCAACGTATTTGTCTCTCCACATCCTCAGACCAACTCATAAAACTTCCTCGGTTCGCTTATTCGTCTGTATTTTTTATTGCAAATATTTATATTTGCCTTTCGCGTTCGGTATGACCATGAGCTCAACATGCAGTATCTTCGAACGACGTATATATCACTTGTTAAACTCAATTTGAATATTCATATCCGCTCTCCGGCCAGCTGTGACGAGTTTCACTTTGTGACGCACGTCATAAACAAAACATGGCGGTCAGCGCGAGCGTCCTGGATGGAGTTGCATGAAAACGAGGTTAGAAAGGCCATACTATTGCGTTGCGTCCCTCTTCGTTTGTAGTGGCGAGTATTTCGAACATTTCAATCCGACATTTCTTACGGAAAATGATATACCTGGCGCTTCTCTTCTTGGAAGAAAACCTGACCAGTTAAAGATCTCAGAGCTTAAATTTTGGCATAAATCTCGTGGAGACGTGGGAATAAGGTTGAAGACAAAAGCAGAGCTGGTGAAGCGAGTGCATGACTAAATTAGACCCTGGTTGCTGCGGCGAGCAAGGGCAGAAACTGCTTCTTATTACTTTGAACAATTTATCAAGTTTGCTTGTGCAAAGCTTTTCAATTGAAATTGCCTGGCAGATAAAAACAGTGACTTTGAAGTCTTGTAAATTTACTTGTTGACTGGGAATTAATACCTTACATGAGTAAATTCTTACGTTGTAGTTTTAATTTATTGTGGGCTGAAATTTTTCAACCAGTTTGATTTTTAATGTCCTTTGTTTCAAAGTATGCTAAAGAATACAAAGGAAAATTAAAACCAAAGTGGTTTAGACATTTTGCACCAAAGATAATTCAAATACGACATAGACAACATGGTCTTTACAGACACAAAAGATGTCGCTCAATTATGATGTAAACCTTACGATAAATAGTCAGAACAGAGGAGAAAGTGTTGCCTTTATCTTAATGCCCAATTTGTAGCCCCTTACAATCTAGGGAGAGAAGAGATTTGTGGGTAGATTATGGGTTAAGTAATTCATTTATGCCTCACATGAATGTGATATTCACATTGATATTATGTTAGGTTGTGCATTAGAACAGAATGCACACACTGCCCATATCTGGTTTACAATTCCCATTTGATGTAAACCAAGAAAAGTTTTGTTGTCGATAAATCGGATTAGCTGCATATGCCGTGAGATATACTTCTTAGAAAACTTAGAGGAATAAAATTAACTCGATAAAAACTCATGCAATATCACCAGTTAGCACCAAACAGTCGCTGAGTGCATTCCTACCCCTCTCTCTGACCTAAATAGATCGTTCAATTTCCAGTTATAACGTATACTGAATAATTACTTTAAAAGTGGAATGTCTCATGGATTGATTTTCTATTCTTTAGAAGCGCAAGTTTTTTTACTGACCCCAGTCAGTCCGATTCAAGCTCAAGATGGCGATAACATCACACTACATTAGGACCATCATTCTGGCTTTCACACACTGAGTCTTGCTCGGTGGGGGACTATGACCTCGGAAGGTACCTTGGAAACCATCATAGCTCAACAGCATGGGAATAAGCCAGTGGAGTATTTATCATCGAATTACAAAGGCCGCGTGTATGTGACGAGCAAAGCCTCTCTTTCTTTTATGGACGTTAAAGTGGATGACACCGGGCGATATGGTTGTAAGTTGTTGACGTTTGGAGACGCAACCATTTCAAATTCCACAATATCTGAAGTATCAGGTAGACGATTGTTTTTCCCATTAAGCTAAGCTAAGTTCATGCCGATAAGACACCGGGCTGAACGAGGCAGTTTAATTACTCAGGGTGTTGCATCATCCCCGTCCTCGCTTTTCGTCAAGGCACTGTTACAAAATACTTCAAGTAGTCTACATCTGCATCTGTTGAGCCTAATTAGTGTTATCGGTATCGTATTGTCGTCTATACTCATGTGCATGGTATCCACATGACACGCTAATTAAGCGTGCAGTTACAGATTTTGGTCCACTGAGTAATTTCGCTCGTTTATGAATGAGGTCGTTTTTTCTTTCAATTCATCTCCCTCTATGGAAAATAGCACTTTGCTCAAACTTGATTTATCGTTCGGAACAAAGTTCTTCGTTGAAGTTTTCTAACTTCTGACTTGGCCAATTATGGCTTATGCATGATTAACTGAAGGCTAAGAAACATTTAAAAGAAGGAAAAACTAATATAGTTAGATTATGCTTTTTTTCCTTTAACAATGTTGTTCTCCTCATATGATATAGCGCTGATAGAAATTGTAACATGCATGTGTTCTCTCAACATCAACGTAATCTCATAAGTATATCGATCACAACTAATCCATGCTATGTCAGTCTGTTCATCTCTTAAGCGAGACCCATTACAGACGTATCCCCCACAGCTGATGGTACTGCTGATGACAACACGATTAATACGCATCCAGTATATCTGGCCTTTGTTGCCATCGTCCTGATCCTAATTATAATAGTTGTTGTCTACTTTTTCCTCACGCGTAAAAAAGAGGTGAGCTCGTACCCCTTCCCTCGTAAAAACCATTAAAACCGTTTGGCTAAAGTAGGTCAATGGTTTGGATTTTGGATTTGGAGGAAAAGGGTGTTGGGGGGCTTAAGATTGTTGATAAAACTGTTTCCCATTTCTTTCATGGGGGTTTGATTCTGTCCCCACCCTATTCGATATATATGCAATGCAACATATATCTTAAGACTGACAAATGATGACTTACAAGGAAAAGGTTAATGATTTAAATGAACTGACAATCTTTATCTTATTGTTGTTTCTCAAAAGTGGCTCTTACCAAAAGGAAGTAAGTATTACACCTGTGTCGGTTTTCTCACCGTCGGTAGTGTCCCATCTTCCATTCGCAAGTTTGCCGACAATTTTAATTTGGTGACCTCTATCTTAAACTGTCATTCATAACATGATAGGCTTGTATACTTCTCCTGATATTCATCACGCCTTTAGTTACTCTAATTTAGTATTTACAATCCTATTTTAGTCGCATTTCTGTTCCGTTTCAACCACTCTGATTGACTTGATAGACTATGTTGTTAGCAGGAATACGATGACAAGTATGTTGTTATCTCTTTTCTTTTCTTCTAGCAAAAATGAAAGAGCTAGACTGGATACGAATATGATTTGAAATGGTAAGAATAGGATAAGATTTATCTTTTTTTTCGGGAGGATGTCCCCTAAGAAAGTTCACAGGATGATATCAAGCACGTTCCTCTAAACAATTTTCATTGCAAATTATACTTGTATTTGAATTAATGGTAAGACTTTCGTTTTTCTCGCCACGAAAATAGATGGTGTCGAAAGGCCCTGGTTTTCAAGGGGAACGGAGGGGATGGTGGGGGACAGTTATCTCTTATAGAAATTTTTGCCGGTAGTAGGAGTATGTTTCATTGACTGCCAATCAGGGCCTTATTGAGGAAGTGGCTAAGTGTTATTACGACGAGCCAAAATCCTCCGTCCTAACCCCCCCTCCCCCCCACACCTCCTCTCAAGTTATAAACGATGAGCAGACTAAGTCTTGGTGTGTTGTACTTTCTCTGTACATAACCCACTGTCTCAAAATGACATGTACGCAAACGTAGACGCAGATGCAGGAAAAACTTCTGATCCAATTAGTTCCTCTGACGAGGTGATCCGCTAAGAATACTCAGTGATTCCTCCTATACTTCCCTACCCGACCGAAAAGGACTGGGAATTACCCAGAGAGAAACTCGTGTTTGTGAAGGTGATTGGCAGGGGAACTTTTGGTAAAGTGGCTCGAGGAATGGCAAAGGGAATAAATGACAACAAGGAAGACGTGGTTGTGGCTATCAAAATGATAAAAGGTTTGTTTAGGTTTGTCAGATAGCATGAGTGTGTAAACTTAGAAATTCTTCCATCGAAATTCACGGTAAATTTGATTAAGATTGGAGGAAGAAAATTGGGGACGTGAATTGCTGTTTTTTTTCCATGTTCGGTTGATTTTACATTTCGACGATAACGTTTTCAAAACATTAGAGTTTTTTTCTAGTACCCGAACCATTCACAAAAACCCGTTGTTTACATTGATCTATGGTAGAAAATGCCACCGACGAAAACAGACAGGATCTCCTCGCTGAACTGAACATGATGAAGAAGCTTGAACCGCATCAAAATGTTATTCAGTTACTTCGCTGTGTCACCAGATCAGCTTTGCCAGTGAACGCAGTCTCTATGGATCACATGCACAAGGCCCCTCAGAAATATCGTTGAATCTTGCAAATGTTGTAATTTGTCGATAACGCACCAACTCACGTTTATTAGTAAACCACCTTTATAATAATCTAGAAAAACAAACCTCAGCAATCACACCTGCGGGTCACTTTATAATTCCTGAGGAAAAAATTCAAGAGCAATCGTCAAACGTCGTAGAGGATAACACGTATTTACACATTTCAAAGTTAAATTAGCTCAGATGTTTATGGTTTTGGAGGCAGATGATCCGCACACGATAAGCTTTGATCCTTACATGTCTTTCTAACAGAGAAATAGCAACCAATTTTCAAGCCTTAATTCAGGACAACGCGTTTATTGCATGATTTCAAGACATGGACCCTGTTTTTAACCCTTCCTTTTTTTTTGTTCATTGGAATATTCATATTCTCCTAACGCGTAAAGGTGGTCTTACAGGCGACAAAATGAGTAAGACCATTTAAGATTCATTCTAAGTATGCTAAATATATGGCAGTGAAAAATATAGCGAAAAAAATTGGAGTTCAAACTTTAAATCAGAAACAGCGTTAGTTCGATAACAAGTAATATGTTTTCTCAAACTACAGAGGATCTGTCACTTGATCTGAAGGGTTTTTGACAAAGAGAAAAATCGATTTATATTTAATTTCAACGTATTTTATATCTAAATTCAAATCTTGAATCGATTCAAATAAAGCACCACATTTTCTTGAAAAACTAACCCCCCCCTCGTTGTTTTGAAATACTCAAGGGCATGCAAGCAAGTTACGTCCGATGTGATTAAATGTAGCATGTCGTTACTCTCGAGAAAACTTACACTTGGTTGGATTCTTTCAAGAAAGTAAAGGGTAGATTGAACCCTCTCATATATCTCTTACTGAAATTTTCCTGTTCCTAGGCTAGCCAGGATTCTAAAGAGGGGGGGGGGAGGGCATAAATTTTCCGTACGGTCATTTTTTGTTGTCAATGAAGTTCCTTGCCAATCTTTCGATAAAAGAACGTTTCAAAATAGTTGAAAATCTCAGTTTTACAATTTTCCCCTGATTCTTGTGGATTTCCTTTGTTGAGTAACTTGCGTAACAAATGACAACTTTCAATTTCCCGTTAGGAAATCAATGTAATCTGAACTCCATCCGCAAATCCGCAATTAGTTTTGAACCTGAAGAGATGCGACCACTTTTGGGAGACCTCTGGGCCTCCCTTCTATCCAAACAAGGCGAACGAAATTATGCTAGGCAGACATAAAGGGAAAAAAGGCATACTTAGAAGACAATGTCCGGCGCAAGGCAATGGTTCTTTTTTTTTTTTTGTATTATCAACTGAGTTGAGCAGTCCATTGTAGTGCTGTTGACGGTAACAGTAATTGACGTCCCAACAGCTTTCGGTTTTTCATCGAAAGTCGTCATGATGACTTGCGCTTTAGTTGTCAAAACATCAGTCACTTTTAACTACAGCAGCCCTGCTCAGGACCGCTCTCAATCGGAAAATCAATTAAAGGCTTACCAGGTGCAGATAAAACATTATGCTCTAATATTTTACGTTTTTGAGATTAAGTTCGCTCGAACAATATTTCAACGTGTGGCACACGGTTCTGAAGTATCTTGAGCCGTTTTTTTTTTTAATTTATTAATTTTACGATGTTTGAATGGATTGAACAGCCCCCCTATCTACTTAAATGGTTCTAAGGTGTTTGTTTTCCCTCCAAGCTTGAAGGACCGCAAGAAAATAGGATATTTTATCTGTTATGAATGTAAGGAAAATGAAGCAAATGAAACAAAATAAAAGGTAAAATTCTGTAAATATACCACACGCTGGTGTTGACTATTTTTTCCACCCAAAACAACCCCCACTTGCATCGAGTTCTTTTGAAGGTCACGCCGTTATCTAGGTTGTGATGATCATTAAAGTAAGAACATCTATCATCTATCTAGGGCTGCCCGTTTTCCGTTTTTTTTATTTTTTAATTTTACGATGTTTAATTAGATTGAGAAGCCCCCCTCTCTGCTTAAATGACTATACGTTGTTTGTTTACCCTCCAAGCTTGAAGGACCGTAAGAAAAAAGGATATTTTATTTGTTAAGAAGGTAAGGAAAATGAATCAAATGAACATCAAAATAAAAGGTAAAATTATGTAAATATACCCCACGTTGGTGTTGACTATTTTCCACCCAAAACAACCCCCACTTGCATCGGGTTCTTTTGAAGTAACGTTGTCATCTAGGTTGTGATGATCATTAAAATAAAGACGTCTATCATCACATGTAGACACTTCAATGTAATTGGCTACTTTAATTGTTCATGACCTGAACAGCTAGCCATATATATAGTTTAATTCGTTTGGGCACACAATCTTTCTTATCCTGTCGATAGATGCTGTGTTCTTTACAACATCCCAGGTAAGTTCGCATCTTCAGTTTTTAGGCAACATGCTTCTTACAGCTTCCTTGACCTAAAGAAATATACTGAAGAGATCAATCTATGTGCGCTGAAAAAGAAAAAAGGTTTCAGATATCATAAATGGTGCAATTGGTCTACGGCGTCGCGTTATTTGGAGGCATATTTTATTGCGGTTTGGAATGATCATGACCGCAAACTCTGCTGGATGCTAACGATGCGCCGTCATGGCGGCAAATTATCAAAAAACTGAAAATGTGCAAAATTGTCTATCGTGTCGAAATACTTAGTACTAGATGCATAGTTCGCCCGAATCCAAATTAAAAAACCAACACAAGCTCGCTTTTGATCCGTCAATTACTTTTCTCGTTTCTCTCGTTCGTCGTATTTCATAATCGGTTTCGTTCATTTCTTTTTAATGAATTATAGTAATTAGATGCGATCTTAAGAAAGCTCAAGGAAAAGTCATAAATTTGTGTTTACTGGGAGACGATCTCATATTGACTGGCAAGTTGCAGATTCACATTGTTTCCGCTGCTTCTATAAGCATCGCTCCTTTACCTTGTTTATACTCTGCGAATTCATATTCGAGTTGTAATGAACAATGCTCCTGAGGGAAAATTAAGCAAGCAAAAAATGAAATGATTTTAGTATATGAGGTACGAACCTTATCAATTCAGAAATTTGGTCGATGATGAGAGAACTTTTTTTGAGCCAATACCAAATGTGTCATAACGTATCCATAAATGTTTTCGTCGCTCTTTTTTTCTCTTTTTTTCCTTAACGAAAAAGGATGTGAAGAAAATAAATCGGGAGAGAGGCTGACATGGGAACAAAAATGTTCTTGAGACTCATTGTGTCTACTCCACAGATTAAAGTCCAGTCCAAAATGAGATCCACTTTTGTTGCCTCGCTGCTTGTGTTCATTTTAATAGAAGGAAGCAAACCTGTCGTGGGTGGAGGAAAGAAACTGAAACAGCTGCAAGCCAGGGTGAAAGCATTGGAAGAGTGCCAACGTAACATTTAAAACTTGTAGAAAGTTGTGGAATGTTTATAATACTAACAAATCTTGATCTATTATATTCAATATGATGGTGATGAAATATCTATCACAGAGTACTTTATCATATAGATATTGATGAGATACAAAAATATCTCCTTTTTCCAAAAGATAACATCCGCCAACTTACTTTCAGTGAGCGTACTTTTATGTATTTACGTCCACAAGTAAAGATAAAAATGTCGTCCTGCATGGAAACCTAGTTTGTCTAAATAACTGTCTAGTTTTCACGAAGGTTTTTTTTTAAATTCACGAACAATGCCAGGGTTTAGTTCAACTTTTTCTACGAGAGGCAACATTCCTGGGATAAGAACCTATAAATTTCATTTTTATGTCGGAGGTTGAAGTAGCTTCATAGCCCGTGTGGTCTACATGCATACATTATCTACATCATTTGCTCTTAATATGTGCTTGAAATTTGTCTTTGATTTTAATGAAAATTATATTTTTATAATAAACAGAACAGTACATGTCTTCCTTTTAGATTCGAATCTATCTTTACGTGTCACCCGTGAGATAAGCTCACTCGTGAAAGATAGTATCAACACTAGTAGATAAAAGATTGTATCCATGGGCGGCCATGTAATGTTCTCTTTGCACTTTTGAGCTGTTTGGGTAAAGTTGAGGAAGAAAGTTTCTTATATTAACGCTTAAACGTTTTTAAAAGTTTTTCCCGTCCTTTAATAGCCTGCTCCGTGATTGAAGAGCTGTTGGTGAGAGTTAAAGCTTTGGAAAATAGGACTCCACCAGGTAAGACGAAAGCAGTCTGAATTTTACTTCCTTGAAGCTTTTTTTAACATTTTAATCTCAGAAATTAGCATTCTCCACTGGGTTGTTCAAAGCTGGGTTAAGATAACCCAGGGTTTGTGTAAAATCAGATTTAAGATCTGAAAGCTTTGAAAGAAAACTCAGCATTATTCTTTTTATCTACAATTGGTTGATTGAATGCTCCAAAAGAATAGAGTAAGTTGTCTTTGAACAAAGGAATAAAGAAACTCGGATCAAAATTTGCCCCTAGGTTAGCGCTAATCAGCCTTCCAACAACTGGGCGTAATTTAGTCCCAATTTCTATAAGCTAACAACATAAAGGAGGAGACACAATTGATGAAAAGAGAAAAAGCTAGCTATTGCTATTTACAGTTATAAATGTATTCAGGACCTCAAGTAAGAAACGATTATATTGTGCCGGCTTCCTTTCTTCTCTGTAAACTGTTTCGGTGAACGTTTTTCATAGTGAAGCGTAAGAAAAGAAATGATGGGGTCGAATCTCTTCTAGAAAATGGTCGCTTAACAACAACAATAGCACTTGATGCCTATTTAACATACAGGACAAGTTTAAAATTGTTCATGAAATAATGCAGAGTATGTATAGCTTTGTTGAACTAATTGGAAGCTTGTTTCTGTCTCGTACTGTAGAATGTCAGAACTATCAAGTTCTGGCAGATGCAAGTAGGAATGTTAACCATGGCGCAAATCCACTCTTATGCGATAACCATCTCACGCCGAACTGGTATCGCTTCCAAGGAGCGGCTGGAGTCAAAATGCTTTCATCTTGCCCGAAAACATCCAGGTGCGGTACCCACGCTACTGGGTGGTTGAGCGGCGACCATCCTTCAGTGGAAGAGGGTAAAGTCACCAGGAAGGTCTGTTTCTCGTGGAGTAATTGCTGTACCTGGTCGATCGATATCAAGGTAATGAATTGTGGTGATTTCTACATTTACTACATCGATGGAACGCCCCGGGAGCACCAGTGCCATTTGCGCTATTGTGGTACCGCCTAAGAAAGTAAGAGAGTTCCGTCGTGACGCGGGGGTCTGCGGCTTCAAGCAAAAGGGAATAAAGTGATGATCGGGAATCTATTCAATTTTTTATAAATAGCTCAAAAAGGAGAAGCTTCGTGCTTGATACTAATAGCTTTGGAAAGTCATCAATTGAAGCCTAATAAATGTACTTCAAGAAACCGTTGTCCTTTTCTTTACATCGTTCACATATTACAAACTAAACACGGTCTCATGAAGAATGCAAGTAATCCAAATTTGAGAGAATTTTACAAATATTAAGAACGGAATCAAAATGACCATGAATTGCTGAACTCAGAAAATCAAATCAGGAAATAGTCCAGAGACTCTATATAAAAGCCTGTCTTTTCATTATGGGTCATTGGGCCACGAAAATCAGATATGTGTCCTGCGGTTTAAGAAATGAATTTGATAACACCACAATTTTCCGCCCCACTACAATTTTGAAATCTTAAATTAATTTCTCCGTGTCTTTCCTTGATGAAGGTTAATACCGAACAATAACAACAAAGGCAAACGATAACAATAAATTATGAATAGCATAAGTCAATTCTTCAAACGGGCACTTTTGAAACAAGTGAGAACTTTACCCTGAGCGGTACATGAATTGATAGAACAATCCAGGGCCAATATGAACTTGCTGAGGGAGGCATTGGGATTTTCGGTTTCTCTGTTTTGGCTATTTTATAGATTGGTTTTTCGGTTTTTGCGCCAAAAAACTTCGCTTTCTCGGTTTTGGTGTTCGTTGCGGTTTACGGATTTTCCGTTGATAAGTATTTGGTTTTCGGTTTTCGCGAAAAATATTAACGGGTTTTCGGATTTGATATCCAATGCAGTTTTCGGTTTCTCCAATTTGACCTATTTAGGTTCCGGTTTCTCTTCGATCTGAGCGGTGATTACGCGCCTCCACTGATCTAGCAGCTAAACGCAAATGTTATCGAGACGAATGCGTGACAAACCAATTGAAATATCGCAGAGATCCCCAGGTAGCCTACGTGTAGAATTACCTCCCCCCCGCCAAGGTATTTTTGGGGTCCGCAGAGACCACGCTCGAGGTCCTCGAGAGAGCAGTTCTTAATTTAAGCAGAAACTAAAAGATACGAATGCCATGGCATTCATAAATCCTGTAACAAAATTAGTTTAGTTTACTCTGTATTCTCCACTTGTCACCACTGTGTCGGATCGATCAGGGTCTTAATAACTGGGATGTGAAAATGTATCGGTTTTGACAGTTTTACATGCGGTTATCGGTTTTGATCGAATCCTACAGTGCATTAACAATATATATGAACTGCATTCACGGCACTCAGTGAGGCGAGTGATATTTGTTTGCCCTTTATGGTCGTCGATGTACATTAAAATAGAACTTCAACAACGAAATAACATCTGTGTACGCCATAATATAAAAATATCTTCCCGCGGAAGCGAACGTATCGTGTTTTATTTATACAGCAATCGTTATGTTTATCCAACCCTTTAGGATTTTACACCTTGATGCATAAGAAAATATTCGTAACGATTAGAATTCCTGCAAAAGAAGCCTCGCTCATCTTTGAATAATATAAATAGAAAGAATACTTCATAAAGTTATTCTTCTGCTATCATCGACTCTTGCGAAATACAAAACTCTGGTGTCGGTACAAAAAAAAAAAAAATAGAAAAACTTCAGCTTGAACAAATGCTTCCCTTCTAAAGTTTTTCTTGGCCATATGTTTAGTCGAGGTGAGCGTATCTTTGCGATGTACGTGGCAAATTTTATGGAGCAATTTGTGATGTGTTATTATCGGCTCTGAATTAAAAAAAAGTTGGATGAACGCTGCACGGTGGCCAACATGTTGAAATTAGTGTGTCACGCAACGATTTAGAATTGCCTGGGGATATTGCTCATGGCAATAATTACACTGATCTAACTCCGAAGAGCCCGGTAGGGCCGATATCATTATGAAGCATTATTTTCCATACTTTTGCCTGTAGTTTAGCCATAGGTAATATTTCGTTTTGCCTCTCAGACCCTTATAACCAATTTGAAATGCTCAAGGGCATGCATGCAAGTTAAGTCCAGTGTGATTAATCAATAGCATGTCGTTACTCTGGAACGAACTTATACCAGGTTGGATTCTTTCAAGAAAGTAAAGGGTAGATTGAACTCCTTCATATATCTCCTACTGAAATTTTCCTGTTCCTGGGCTAGCCAGGATTCTAAAGAGGGTGCGGGGGGCATAAATTTTCCGATTTCATTTTTTATTTGTTTGTTTGTTTGTTTTTTTTGCGAAAACAAACGGTACATCGGCTTGAGCGAACAAAATCCTACCAAAGCTAACATTGTAACTTGTATACCAGGAATGAAGCTACCCTTATTCCCAAGAAAATCGAACGAGCAAGATCTAAGAACGACGATTAATAATTTCTTAACAAACGAACCGAACAGTGCACACACCCGGACGATCAAACTACACTATTACATGTTACTCCCGGGTACAAACCATTTACTGTAATAATTTCCGAAAAAAGAGTCAAGCGAGGCAATCCAGAGTTCAAAAGAGTGTTCAAAGCAATTGACGTTTCCTGCATCAACTGAACTCTGTAAGCCCAAAAAGATTTGACGCAAACAATGAGAACCTGCTTGGGAACCATTTAGCCTTCAAATATTTTGCTGATGTTTCACTCACCTAGCTTCAGTGAAAAGGACACCAACTCTGGTGACAATAAGAGAGTAAGTTTAATAGTCTTGTGGAATTTGTCGGCGAGAACAACGAAACTTTGGATCTCAGTTTTACCCAGATATTTCACAAAGGAAAAATGGCATCGATTAACATTTGATAGATGGGAGGGTTTTTAAGGGCTAGAAGCTTGAAGCATTTTCTAAGAAATCGATCGTGTGAGCTCTTTGAATATTCAAATCCTGAGCTGAAAAAAAATTTCCTGTGTAAACATGTCAGTAGTCTTGCAATGACATACAACGTTTGTTGATTCCAAATTTCAACAAGACTTTGGTATATGATTGATTCGCCAGAAATGCCGGCGCAAACGGCTTTTGGTAAGCGCCTTCAGCAATTTGAATAGACAGCTTTCAAAACTCGCATATAGATGTAGGTTAAATCTAAGGAATAGCGATAACAATAACTTGCGACGCCTTTGTTTCCTAAATCCGCTCTGACAAGGTTACAAGCTACAGAGTAATATTCCGTATGGAGGAAGAGACACAAAACTGAGGCTCGACTTAAAAAAAGAAACAGTACACGCTTCACCGCTTATACTACAGGCCTAAGTTGTTCAAGGGTTAGAGAACGCTATCCACCGCATAAATCGCTACCTGGTTGATATCGGAGTACGTTTTTCAAATATTTATCCACTGGATAGTAATTTATCCGTTATACAGCGTTATTCAGTCTTTGAACAACTGGGCTCAGATCTATAACTGCGATTAAACATCTCGAGAACCGTAAGTATTCTTAGCGATGACAATCTATGGCAGCTTTCCTTAAAATAATTTGCGACCATGAAAAGAGATGGATAAACATTATGTTTCTGGACCTAGCGCCTATGTGTCCCTACTTCTAAAAAGGACGGTGTTGTTTTCCCGCCACCCCCATTAGATCGTAAAAAAAAAGAAATAGGAGAAAGAGAAGATTGAGATATCCTCCTCATCCCTGTTAGGCAAAACGATCTCACCAGTCTCGTTTGCTAAGGATCTCGGGGTATACACTGATCAATATCTTACCTATGTATACATATCACTAAAACAGCCTCTAATTGTATGAAACAGTTAGTACAGATAAGTAGAATTAAACACCTTTTAGACATGAAAACACTTTTATTACTCATAAATAGCTTTGTTTTCTATTTCATTGTGCCTCAGTGTGGGGGAACACATCTAAACGTAATCTACACAAAATGCAGTTGGTTCAAAATTTTGCTACCAGAGTCGTATTAGGTTTTAGGAACTTTCACCATATCTCTCAGGAACTGAGAACTCTTAGATGGTTAGATGTTACGGAGAAGATTTTATCAAATGACTTTGTTTTAGCATTCAAATGTGTAAATAGTTAAACGTTCAGCACTTCACAACAAGAACACAATGTGATGTAACAATTTTGTGGTTCTCCAATGTAGATTGTCGAATGTAGAATGGGACAAAGACCATTTCACTTTCGGGGTCCAGGGGAATGGAATGGGCAAGCCGACAATATTAAGAACACAAAGAAAATGAATAGTTTTAAAACGGATGCTTTTTAATAATATGTTTCATACGAATTAATTTTGAATACTTTGAATGTATTTTGAATTTGATTAAATTGCTGCTAATAAATTTTCTTAATTACCAGTACTATGTAATTGGTAACATTTTGACCGATAAGCCCTGTTGGAAGGGAGTCTCAATAAAGTATATATGTATGTAGATATGAAAAGAATGGTGCATGAATAAGCCGGAGAAAGGGTTTGAACGTGCCTTACGAGGTAAAATAGTAATTAATCGTGAGTATTTAATATTTTCCCTCAAAACAAATTACATCTGGATCGCGTTCCTTTGTATACGACACTGTTGTCCAGGTTGCAGCCAACATTTTCGCAATAACACGTAATTAAATTTGTCACTCCAGCAGGGTCGAGCCGAGCAAAAAGAAAATGACAATTTTAGAAGCTTGGAGTAACATTTGACGGAGTAGTTCGATCGTCTACTTGAGAGCAGTCCATTGTAGTGCTGTTGACGGTAACAGTAATTGACGTCCCAACAGCCTTCGGTTTTTTATCGAAAGTCATCATGATGACTTGTGCTTTAGCTGTCAAAACGTCAGTCACTTTTAACTACAGCAGCCCTGCTCAGGACCACTCTCACTCGAAAAATCAATCAAAAGCTTACCAAGTGAAACATTATGCTCTATATTTTACGTTTTGAGATTTAGTTTGCTCGAACAATATTTCAACGCGTGGCACACGGTTCTCAAGTATCTTTAGCTGTTTTTTTTTTAATTTTTTAATTTTACGATGTTTAAATGGATTGAGCAGCCCCCCTCTCTGCTTAAATAACTATCAAGTGTTTCAAGCTTGAAGGACCGCAAGAAAGCAAAGGAAACATCAGAATAAAAGGTAAAATTGTGTAAATATACCCCACGTCGGTGTTGACTATTTTCCAGCCAAACCAAACCCCATTTGCATCGAGTTCTTTTGAAGGTAACGCCGTCGTCTTGGTTCTGATGATCATTAAAATAAAGACGTCTATCATCACGCACAGGCACACGTAACAAGGAAAATTAACATCACCATAACGTAATAAATTTCAGCTATGTACTCTTGGAACAGTGTCAAAATTACTCGCAAAATAATTTTTATCACTCGAACATTTTTCAGAAAAGGAGAGAAAAATCTTCAGGGCGCATGCTGCTTCACAGCATGACTCTTGCACCAACGTGCAAGAGTAAAACATAAACTTTAAAAAAAAGAAGAACTTTCTCCTTCCAAGCTTACCAAGTGCAGATGAAACATTACGATCTTATATTTTACATTTTGAGATTAAGGTTGCTCAAACAATATTTCAACGTGTGGCACAACGGTTCTCAACGGTATTTTGAGCCGTTTATTTTTTAATTTTTTAATTTGACGAACTTTAAATGGATTGAACAGCCCCCTTCTCTACTTGAATGACTCTAAAGTGTTTGTTTTCCCTCCAAGCTTGAAGGACCGTGAGAGAAAAAGGATATTTTATGTGTTAGGAAGGTAAGGAAGATGAAGGAAATGAAATAACAAAAAGAGGTAAAATTGTGTAAATATACCCCATGTTGGTGTTGACTATTTTCCACCCAAAACAACCCCACTTGCATCGAGTTCTTTTGAAGGTCACGCCGTTGTCTAGGTTGTGATGATTATTAAAGTAAGAAAATCTATCATCTATCTAGGGCCGGCCGTCTTCCTTTTTTTTCATTTTTTAATATTACGATGTTTAAGTGGATTGAGCAGCCCCCCTCTCTGCTTAAATGACTATACAGTGTTTGTTTTCCCTCAAAGCTTGAAGGGCCGTAAGAAAAAAAGGATATTTTATTTGTTAAGAAGGTAAGGAAAATGAAGCAAGTGAAACATCAAAATAAAAGGTAAAATTGTGTAATTATACCGCACGTTGGTGTTGACTATTTTCCACCCAAAACAACCCCCACTTGCATCGAGTTCTTTTGAAGGTAACGTTGTCGTCTAGGTTGTGATGATCATTAAAACAAAGACGTCTATCATCACATGTAGACACTTCAGTGTAATTGGCTACTTTAATTGTTCATGACCTGAACAGCTAACCATATATGTAGTCGAATTCGTTTGGGCACACAATCTTTCTTATCCTGTTGATAGACACTGTGTTCTTTACAACATCCCAGGTAAGTTCGCATCTCGAGTTTTTAGGCAACATGCTTCTTACAGTTTCCTTGACCTAAAAAATATACTGAAGAGTTCAATCTATGTGCGCTGAAAAAAGAAAAAGTTTTCAGATATCAGAAATGGTGCAGGTGGTCTACGGCGTCGCGTTATTTGGCGGCATATACTGCGGTTTTGGAATGATCATGACCGCAAATTCTGCTAGATTCTAACGATGCGCCGTTATGGCGGCAAATTATCAAAAACTGAAAATGTGCAAAATTGTCTACCGTGTCGAAATACTTGGTACTGGATGCGTAGTTCGCCCGAATCCAAATTGTACAACCAACACAAGCTCCACTTTTGACCCGAAAATTAATTTTCTCGTTTCTCACGTTCGTCACGATCTGCCTCCATTTTTGAAGAAATTCATAATCGGTTTCGTTCGTTTCTTTGTAATGAATTATAGTAATGAGTTGCGATCTAAAGAAAGCTCGAGGAAAAGTCATAAATTTGTGTTTACTTGGAGACGATCCTATATTGACTGGCAAGTTGCAGATTCACATTGTTTCCGCTGCTTCCGTAAGCATCGCTCCTTTACGTTGTTTATACTCTGTGAATTCATATTCGAGTTGTAATGAACAGTGCTCCTGAAGGAAAATTAAGCGAGCAAAAAATTAAATGATTTAGAGGTGGGAACCTTATCAATTCAGAACTTTGGTCGACGATGAGAGAACTTTTTTGGAGCAAATACCAAATGTGTCATTACGTACCCATAAATGTTTTCGTTGCTTTTTTTTTCTCTTTTTTTCCTCAACGAGAAAGGATGTGAAAGAAAATAAATCGGAAGAGAGGCTGACATGGGAATAAAAATGTTCCTGAGACTTATTGTATCTACTCCACAGATTAAAGTCCAGTCCAAAATGAGATCCACTTTTGTTGCCTCGCTGCTTGTGTTCATTTTAATACAAGGAAGCAAACCTGTCGTGGGTGGAGGAAAGAAACTGAAACAGCTGCAAGCCAGGGTGAAAGCATTGGAAGAGTGCCAACGTAACATTTAAAACTTGTAGAAAGTTGTGGAATGTTTATAATACTAACAAATCTTGATCTATCATATTCAATGTGATGGTGATGAAATATCTATCACAGAGTACTTTATCATGTAGATATTGATGAGATACAAAAATATCTCCTTTTTCCAAAAGATAACATCCGCCAACGTACTTTCAGTGAGCATACTTTTATGTATTCACGTCCATAGGTAAAGATAAAGATGTCGTCCTGCATGGAAACCTAGTATATCTAAATAACTGTCTTGTTTTCACAAAGGGTTTTTTTAAATTCACCAACAATGCCAGGGTTTAGTTCAACTTTTTCTACGAGAGGCAATATTCTTGGGATAAGAGCCTATAAACCTCATTTTTATGTCGGAGGTTGAAGTAGCTTCGTAACCGGTGTGGTTTACATGCATACATTATATGCGTTATTTGCTCTTAATATGTGCTTGAAATTTGTCTTTGATTTTAATGAAAATTATATTTTTATTATAAACAGAACAGTACATGTCTTCCTTTCAGATTCGAATCTATCTTTACGTGTCACCCGTGAGAGAAGCTCACTCGTGAAATATAGCATCAAAATTAGTAGATAAAAAATTGTATTCATGGGCGGCCATGTAATGTTCTCGTTGCACTTTTGAGCTGTTTGGGTAAAATTGAGGAAGAAAGTTTCGTATATTGACTCTTGAACGTTTTTTAAAGTTTTTCCCGTCCTTTGATAGCCTGCTCCGTGATTGAAGAGCTGTTGGTGAGAGTTGAAGCTTTGGAAAATAGGACTCCAGCTCCACCTCCCCCGACAAAAGCTCCAATGCCATCAGGTAAGACGAAAGCAGTCTGAATTTTATTTCCTTGAAGCTTTTTTTAACATTTTAATCTCAGGAAATTAGCATTCTGGACCGGGTTGGTCAAGGATGGGTTAAGATAACCCAGGGTTAGTATAAAATCATATTTAAGATCTGAAAGCTTTAAAAGAAAACTCAGCATTATTCTTTTTATCTACAATTGGTTGATTGGATGCTCCAAAAGAATAGAGTACGTTGTCTTTGAACAAAGCAATAAAGAAACTCGGATCAAAATTTACCCCTAGGTTAGTGCTAATCAGCCTTCGAACAACTGGGCGTATAAACAGCTGACATGATTTAGTCCCAATTTCTATGAGCTAACAACACAAAGAAGGAGATACAATTGATGAAAAGAGAAAAAGCTAGCTATTGTTTGTTACAGTTGGAAATGTATTCAGGACCTCAAATAAGAAACGATTATATTGTGCCGGCTTCCTTTCTTCTCTGTAAACTGTTTCGGTGAACGTTTTTCCTAGTGAAGCGTAAGAAAAGAAATGATAGGGTCGAGTCTCTTCTAAAAAATGGTCGCTTAACAACAACAATAGCATTTGTACATCGTTGATGCCCATTTAACAAACAGGACAAGTCTGAAATTGTTCATGAAATAATGCAGAGTACGTATAGCTTTGTTGAACTAATTGGAAGCTTGTTTCTGTCTCGTACTGTAGAATGTCAGAACTATCAAGTTCTGGCAGATGCAAGCAGGAATGTTAACCATGGCGCAAATCCACTCTTATGCGATAACCATCTCACGCCGAACTGGTATCGCTTCCAAGGAGCGGCCGGGGTTAAAATGCTTTCATCTTGCCCGCAAACATCCAGGTGCGGTACCCACGCTACTGGGTGGTTGAGCGGCGACCATCCTTCAGTGGAAGAGGGTAAAGTCACCAGGAAGGTCTGTTTCTCGTGGAGTAATTGCTGTACCTGGTCGATCGATATCCAAGTGATGAATTGTGGCGATTTCTACATTTACTACATCGATGGAACGCCCCGGGAGCACCAGTGCCATTTGCGCTACTGCGGTACCAACTAAGAAAGTAAGAGAGTTCCGTCGTGACACCAGAGTCTGTGGCTTCAAGCAAAAGGGAATAAAGGGGTGATCGGGAATCTATTAAACTGCTCATAACCAGCTTAAAAAGGAGAAACTTCGTGCTTGATACTAATTGTCATGGAAAGCCATTAGTTGAGGCCTAATAAATGTACTTCTAGAAACTATTGTCCGTTTCTTTCCATGGTTTAGACGGGATGAACTACACACTGTCTCATGAAGAATGCAACTAATCCAAATTTGAGAGAATTTTCCAAACATTAAGAACTGAATCAAAATAACCATGCACTGCTGAAGTCAGAAAATCAAATCAAGAAACAGTCCAGAGACTCTTTACAGAAGCCCTTCTTTTCAATATGGGTCACTAAGCCAACTCTCTTAATGGAAAATGAATAAAATTGGCTGTAAATATATGAAAACCATACATGTGAACTGCGGCTTAAGAAATTAGTTTGAAAGCGTACGGGTTTTGAACCCGTGACGTCTGCAATACCGGTGCAGTGCTCTGCCAACTGAGCTAACAAGCCAACCCTGGGAGCTGGTCATTATGTTGCCTCGTAACACACCAGTAAAGTAATGAATCAATGACTGTAAATATACGAAAATCATATATGTAAACTGCGCTTCAAGAAATGAATTTGATAACACCATAATTTTCCGCCTCACTACAATTTTGAAAATGTTAAATTAATTTTTCCGTGTCTTTCTTTGATGAACGTGAATACTAAACAATAACAACAAAGGCAAATGATAACAATAAATTATGAATAGCATGATTAAATTCTTCAAACAAGTACTTTTGAAACAAGTGAGAACTTTACACTGAGCGGTAAATGAAGTGTGGTAATTTGCCACTACTTGCACTTCAGAGTTCTACACCGGCGATGTAAATACATAAAAATAACTTCAAACATTTTTTTCCTCTCTTCAATAAACCTGTGCGTCATCTGCTTACCGAAAAACCACCTCCTCGGGTCATGTTTTGCAAATTCTATGGAACTGTGATGGAACAATCCAGGTCTAATATGAACTTGCTGCCGATAATGGTTAATCAATCTAATTTCACCGTATTTGTCCCTCCACATCCTCAGACCAGCTCATGAAACTTCCTCGGTTCGCTTATTCATCTGTATTTTTCATTGCAAATTTTTATATTTGCCTTTCGCGTTCGGGATGACCATGAGCGTATCTTTGAACGACGTAAATATCACTTGTTAAACTCAATTTGAATATTCATATCCGCTCTCCGGCCAGCCGTGACGAGTTTCACTTTGTGACTCACGTCATAAACAAAACAAAATACTTGGCCTCGTTATTCAGTCGATTACTGTTTTCTATCTCATCGGCGTTTACTGGATATGTTGGTCAATATATAACTTGTAACGAAAGGGTTTCGTTTTTGTCACCGGATGTGAGCTCACGTTCAACAAAAACATCACTTGAGAACATACAAGTTACAATCGGCACGTCCGCATTAATTTTCAAGCTGCGGATGGAGTGCGGAACTTAGATATTTACTGCTGCAGTGTCAGAACTTTGTCTTACGAATGGAGTTCTCCATGCTGTTTATTGCAAGCGTATTTCTCATTATGATCTCAGGTAAGAATTTCTGGTTTGAACCGTTAGGTTACGAAACCTGGTGATAAACTGCTATTGAACAGTTTCGAAAGTTCTAGTGCAGCGTTCTCAACTCAATAGAATACCGCAATTTTCGTAAGGTAAAAAATGTATTTATTCTGTGTCTGCGTGCCATAAAGGCTTAATCATAGTTTTGGTTGGCGTCGGTTAGCTGAATCTTATCGAAGCGCTTGATCTGTTCATCAATTTCAAAAGTCATTATAAGAAGCTTGGCGCGACTTAACAAATTAGAATCCTACGGTGCACTGACAAAATATATGAACTGCATTCACGGCACTCAGTGAGGCGAGTCATATTTGTTTGTCCTTTATGGTCGTTGATGTACATTAAAATAGAACTTCAACAACGAAATAACACCACTGGACGCCATAATATAAAAATATCTTTCCGCGGTGCGAACGTATCGAGTTTTATTTATACAGCAATCGTCGTGTTTATCCAACCCTTTAGGATTTTACACCTTGATGCATAAGAAAAATTCATAACGATTAGAATTCCCGCATAAGAAGCCTCGCTCATCTTTTAATAATATAAATAGAAATAATACTTCATACAGTTATTCTTCTGCTATCATCGACTCTTGCGAAATACAAAACTCTGGTGTCTGTACAAAAAAAAAGAAAAAGAAAAACTACAGCTTGAACAATGCTTCCCTTCTAAAGTTTTTCTTGGCCATATGTTTAGTCGAGGTGAACGTATCTTTGCGATGTACGTGGCAAATTTTATGGAGCAATTTGTAATATGTTATCATCGGCTCTGAATTAAAAAAAGGTGTATGAACGCTGCACGGTGGCCAACATGTTGAAATTAGTGTGTCACGCAACGATTTAGAATTGCCTGGGGATATTGATCATGACAATAATTACGCTGAACTAAGTCCGAAGAGCCCGGTAGGGCCGATATCATTATCAAGCATTATTTTCCATACTTTTGCTTGTAGTTTAGCCATAGGTAATATTTCGTTTTGCTTCTCAGACCCTTCTGACCAATTCCTCTGGGGGAGGAACAATTGCTAAGAATGTGACATGAACAATCTATCAAGAGTGTTAAGGAAAGAGTAAACGATGGTTTCTCTAGAGAGAAAAACAAAATATGGAGCAGTAGTTGTTCAATGAAAGACACATTCCTTTTTCTTCCTCCCGTCTGTGTGGGTTCATTTTTACGAAATTGGAAAAGAGTCTACTGGGAAAGTTATAAAGGCATAAAAACCGAATAAACTGACCGACATTAGAAACCAAGAAAGGTTTTATTGTCGATAAATCGGATTAGCTGCATATGCCGTGCGATATGCTTCTTAGAAAACTTGGATAAATAAAATTAATTCGATAAAAACTCATGCAATATCACCAGTTAGCACCAAACAGTCGCTGAGTGCATTCCTACCCCTCTCTCTGACCAAAATAGATCATTCAATTTCCAGTTATAACGTATACTGAATAAATACTTTAAAAGTGGAATGTCTCATGAATTGATTCTTTTTTTTTAGATGCGCAAGTTTTTGTACTGACCCCAGTCAGTCCAATTCAAGCTCAAGATGGCGATAACATCACACTACATTGGGAATATCATTCTGGCTTTCACACACTGAGTCTTGCTCAGTGGGGGACTATAACCTCGGAAGGAACCTTGGAAACCATCATAGCTCAACAGCATGGGAATAAGCCAGTGGAGTATTTATCATCGTATTACAAAGGCCGTGTGTATGTGACGAGCAAAGCCTCCCTTACTTTCATTGACGTTAAAGTGGATGACACCGGGCGATATGGTTGTAAGTTGACGTTTGGAGACGCGACAATTTCAAATTCCACAATACTGGAAGTATCAGGTAGACGACTGTTTTTCTCATTAAGCTAAGTCTGTAGTCTGAGCACTCCGTAGTCCTTTTGATGCAGAGCCAGAGTTCTGATCGGAAGAGTTCATGCCGATGAGACATCGGGCTGAAGGAGGCAGACTAATTACTCAGGGTGTTGCATCATCCCCGTCCTCGCTTTCCCTCGTGGCACTGTTACAAAATACTTCAAGTAGTCTACATATACAACTGTTGAGCCTAATAAGTGTTATTGGTATTGTATTGTCGTCTATACTCATATGCATGGTATCCACATGACACGCTAATTTAGCGTGCAGTTACAGATTTTGGTGCACTGAGTAATTTCGCTCGTTTATAAATCACAGGATGAAATGACTAAATTAAGTTTCCTTAAAGGTAACTTAAAGGTTAACATTAGAAGTATTTAAGACATCTTTAGGTGACATACGAAAGTTCTGAAATGAATCTTTAATTGAACTTTCAGAAGTCAATTAAAGTCTCCTCATGAACCATTTCATGAACACTTTAGGATCACATGAAAGTAAACCTAAATAATCATTTAATTGACTTTAAGAATCCTCCTAATTCTCGTAAACTCGTCTTTAATTGCCAAAACTTCTACTTGTAAAGGCAACTTAAAGGTTTCTTTAATCTTTTGTTTCCCTTTAAGTACTACTTAAAGTTGCAGGTTTTGTTGTAATTCATCTTTAGTTGTACTTTCAGGTCCTCTTAAATTTCAAGTTTTGTAAAAATTCATCATTTAGTGACCTTTAAGTGCCTCTAAAAGCTGTAGGTTTCACCTTAAATTGACTTTTGATTTGCTTAATCACACCCACATTTATATTATGATATCATGATATGTTATATCAGTCAAAAATCAGTTATCTCTCATACATACTGGTTGTAAGGTTTTAAAAATGTCAAGTTTTTCAGTACGTGGAATCTCAATGCCTAGCACAAGCTGCAAATGTCAAAATCCATATATTGCCAGGCTCCAGGAAGATGTAAGTGGGTATAGACATTCAACTCTTTCAAGAACAAACTCTCTCTCTCTTTATTGTCATTTTTTGTTTGAGACTCTCTCTACATACATACTTGTTGTAAGGTTTTAAGAATGTCAGGGTTTCAGTTAGTGGAATCTCAATACCTAGCATAGGCTGCAAAGGTCAAAGTTCATATATTGCCAGGCCTCAGGAAGATGTGGATAGGTTATGACCACATTCATTTCTCTAAATCTAGATATTTTGTTCCATTTTATTTTATTTAGTATTGTTTTTGGAGTTCGGTACAGACTGCAATTGACAACTTTCTGAGTAATTTTTTTGAGACAGTCTTAATCTCTGGTCAATTTAGGTTCTTTCCTATAATTGTTCTTTTAATACACTGTATGTATGAAGTCTTTTGTTTTAACAAAAGACTTTAAAAAGGCTCCTTGTCGCAATGCTCATTCATTTTATTTTTCAAGGCTTTGAAGTACATTTAACAGAATCTGAAATTTGGAATGTTGAATGATGCTGTGTAATATTTAGGTTAATGCATGCATACACAGACTCTCTGGAGTCGCAGTCTTTTAATCTGAAGAATATTTCATTTGTTATTATGAATCTACCTGTTCACAGATGAATTTCAGAAAACAATATTTTAACTTGTATACTATGTGCCCCTATCTACCCATGTCACCCCCTAAGATCTCAATATTATTTTTCTAAATGCCTTCCATACAGTTTTTTTGATATATTTGTGAGAATATTGATGTATTGCTAGTGTGTTAGGGAGAGTTGCTTATTGACCAGTCCATGAAGTAAAAGGGTTGGGAACTCCACGTGTTGGGCTTCCAACTGAAACAAAGGCCTCATTTCACTTTATTGTAATAGAATGTAATTATAAACTGACTATACCTTGCCAAGGTCACAGTTTGTTCCCTTTTGTACTGGAAAGCATACTACTTACTTACTACTTACTTGTACTGGAAAGCATACTACAGAATCTACTTGTTCATAAAAGATGGAAGCTGGAACCTTAAGTGGAGTCTTTTGAGGGAGATCACAGTTAATCTAAAAGTAATCTTAACTGTATGAAATTATTGGATATTTACTTAGTAACCAGCTGAAGTTTAGAAATACAGTCGAACATTCTTATTACCACATATGAGCAATTAGGACTTTCCTCTGTGTAAAGATACTTACTATTTCTAATACGATGCTCCCTTTACTTGAAATTTCTTGAAACAAATCACGGGAATTTGAAGTCGACCCAAAAGTATCTGTCAAGTTCGACTTGTTACGTTTTCGCTCATGCCTTTCGAAAGTTGAACGTGACACGAAGTCATTACAATGAGCGCAATAAATATATCCTTTCTTGTCATCGCACTCCATGCGTTCTATAAAGGAGATGCGAAAATGAAAACCCGTTGCTTTCAATTCAGATATTTTGACAAAATTTGCTGCTGCACATGGAACAAAATTTGCTATTCCTGTCCGACGCAAGTGCTGGCTAATTTGTGATGCATTTCCTATTGACAGTTCAGATTACAATTAGACTATCTTTAGTGCGTCAATTAAAGATGTCAAAACAGCGAGACTCGTTTAATTCTCACCTCAAAGGTTAATTAAATGTATATTAATTAAAAACCTTCTTTTGTGCCAAAAAAGAGACCACTTAAAGGATGCTAAAAGATTTACGTTATTAAAGTTCACCTTATGTTCAATTAAAGATTCATGAAAGATAACTGTTAGCTTTTGAATATTTCGGTTTACAATTAAAGACGCCTAAAGCTTAAGTCAACCTTTAGGGATGCTTTCCGTTTTGCCTAAAGGCACTGAAATAAGAGCATTCGTCCTGTGAAATGACGTGGTTTTTTCCCTCAATTCATCTCCCTCTATGGAAAATAGCACTTTGCTCAAACTTGATTTATCATTCAGAACAAAGTTCTTCATTGAAGTTTTCTTACTTCCAACTTTGCCAATTGTAGCTTATGCATGATTAACTGAAGGCTAAGAAACATATAAAAGAAGGAAAAACTCACATATTTATATTATGCTTTTTTTTTCCTTTAACAGTGTTGTTCTCCTCATAGGTGCCACTGAGAGAAATTGTAACATGCATGTGTTCTTTCAACATCAACGTCATCTCATAGATATATCGATCACAACTAATCCATGCTATTTCGGTCTATTCATCTCTTAAGCGAGACCCATTACAGACGTATCCCCCACAGCTGACGGTACTGCTGATGACGACACGATTAATACGCATCCAGTATATCTGGCCTTTGTTGCCGTGGTCCTGATCCTAATTATACTAGTTGTTGTCTACTTTTTCCTGACGCGTAGAAAAAGAGGTGAGCTCGTACACCTTCCCTCGTAAAAACCATTAAAACCGTTTGGCTAAAGTAGGTCAGTGGCTTGGATTTTGGATTTGGAGGAACAGGGTGTTGGAAAGGGACAAAGGGGGGGGGGGGTGGGTTGGGGGTTAAGACTGTTGATAAAACTGTTTCCCATTTCTTTCATGGGAGTTTGATTCCGTCCCCACCCTATGCGATATATATGTGATGCAACATATATCTTAAGACTGACAAATGATGACTTACAAGGAAAAGATTAATGATTTAAATGAACTGACAATCTCTATCTTATTTTTTTTCTCAACAGTGGCTCGTACCAATAGGAAGTAAGTATTACGCCTGTGTCGGTTTTCTCACCGTGGTGTCCCATCTTCCATTGGCAAGTTTGCCGGCGATTTTAATTTGGTGACTTCTGTCTTAAACTGTCATTCATAACGTTACCAAGGTTTTACATGAATGGCTTGGTTACTTCTCCTGATATTCAGCACGCTTCTAGTCACTCTAATTCAGTATTTACAATCCTATTTTAGTCACATTTCTGTTCCGTTTCAACCACTCTGATTGACCTGATAGACTATGTTGTTAGCAGGAATACGATGTCAAGTATGTTATTATCTCTTCTCTTCTCTTCTAGCAAAAATGAAGGAGCTAGACTGGATACGAATATGGTTGAAATGGTAAGAATAGGATAAGATCTTTTTTTTCGGGAGGATGTCCCCTAAGAAAGTTCACAGGATGATATCAAGCACGTTCCTCTGAACAATTTACATTGCAAATTATACTTGTATATGAATTAATGGCAAGACTTTCGTTTTTCTCGCCACGAAAATAGATGGTGTCGAAGGGCCTTGGTTTTCAAGGGGAACGGGGAGGGAGGACAGTTATCTCTTATAGACTTTTTTACCGGTAGTAGGACTATGTTTTATTGACTGCCAATCAGGGGGAAGGAGCCTTGTTGAGGCATCGGGTAAGTTTTATTACGACGAACCAAAATCCTCCGTCCTCACCCCCCCCCCTCCCCCCCCACACCTCCTCTCAAGCTATGATCGATGACCAGACTAAGTCGTGGTGTGTTGTACTTTCTCTGTACAGAACCCACTGTCTCAAAATTACATGTACGCAGACGTAGACGCAGATGTAGACGCAGACGTAGACGCAGACGTAGACGCAGACGTAGACGCAGACGCAGGAAGAACTCCTGATCCAATTAGTTCTTCTGACGGAGTGATCCGTCAAGAATACTCAGTGATTCCTCCTATACTTCCCAACCCGACCGAAAAAGACTGGGAATTACCCAGAGAGAATCTCGTGTTTGTGAAGGTGATTGGCAGGGGAGCTTTTGGTAAAGTGGCTCGAGGAATGGCTAAGGGAATAAATGACAACAAGGAAGACGTGGTTGTGGCTATCAAAATGTTAAAAGGTTTGTTTAATTAACTGATACCTCTAAAAAGAGTGGTTCTACAACCACCTTCACGACATTGATGGATGTATGGGTGATGATAACTTACCTTATCTTCATGCAAGTTTTTTTCGGTCTAACAAACTCAAGTGAGGGAAGACGTCAGATGGCATGAGTGTGTAGACTTAGAAATTCTTCCCTCGAGCTAATTCACGGTAAATTCGATTAAGAATGGAGGAAGAAATTTGGCATTTTTTTTTCTTGCTCGTTTGATTTTACAATTTCGACGATAACGTTTTCAGAACATTAGAGTTTTTTTCTAGTACCCGAACCATTTTTAAAAACCCGTTGTTTATGTTGATCTATGGTAGAAAATGCCACCGACGAAAACAGACAGGATCTCCTCGCTGAACTAAACATGATGAAGAAGCTTGAACCGCATCAAAATGTTATCCAGTTGCTGGGCTGTGTCACCAAATCAGGTTTGCCAGTGAACTTAATCTCTATGGATCAGATGCACAAGGCCCCTCAGAAATATCGTTGTATCTTGCAAATATTGTAATTTGTCGAAAACGCACTAACTCACGTTCATTAGTAAACCACCTTTATAATATTCTAGAGAAACAAACCTCATCAATCACATCTGCAGGTCAACTAACGAGCTTAACATAAACAGTCTCTTAGTGCAGGGCAACAACAGCGAAATGATTGTCTACACAATTGAAGATACATTTCTACGGCCTCATTCCCTGAGTGGCTGTTATAAAAATTAGCATCATTGTGAACTGTTGAGAACTGAAGTAGACCAGAAACAAAAGTGCATGTTTATGGCTCAGAAGAAAGATTCGCGATCATGCGTCCTATTGAAGTTGTGTCGATGGTTACTCTAAGGATATTTCATAACTAGCAAGAAAAAAAAATTAAGCTCCGTGTAAGGGATAGTAAAAATGTCGACCATTCATATCGAAACCACGAAGTTCTAAATTATTCCCGCAAATTGACCATACGTGCGAGTTTCCAATCGACCAAGTTTCACCGACAAGCGTTGACAGTTACCACGGTTATCTCTTTTGTTTAGCTTTATTTTTCCAGAGTCTACCCGCCCAACCCAAGTACCAAGGTACCTTTGTTTGTTTTTTTTTTTTTGCGATTGGAATAAAATTTTCTAGCACTGGAAAAACCACATTCGCTTTTGAGAATGTCTTTCGACGACAGATTTTAACCGCAAAGTAAACACATTTTGAAAAAGTGCGACCCATGCCTATTTGACTAAGTATGCGATAAGCATTTTGGCTACTGTATCTAGGCAACCTCGTTTTCAGAGGTCATGTTCCCTGATCTGTTGCGGGCGGAAACCACCTCCGGAGGAAGAGTTACATGTAGAAAAGAAGAGGGAATAACAAAAAAGATACATATCAAAAGGCGCGCAAAAGTAGTGCTAGTGAGGAAAATGAAGAGAAAATAACCCTTCAACTCCCAGAAGAAATTAACATGAAACTTCTCCCTATAATATCCCTACATTATCCCCCAAACTGGTGATGGGAATACTCGAACTTATCAAGTTTTTTTTTTTTTTATCCTCATCTAATATCAATTTCTCACTACTAATGTGCAAGGGAAAAAAAATGTTAGAGGGGAGAGTTGACCATAAGATCGTGGGAGTTAAAAGGTTAATCGAAAAGAGAAGAAAAGAGAGGAATTTGAAACAGAAGAGAAAGCTATCAAAGCGGAATTCTTTGATATAATCGGCTGGCCGTAATCCTTTGCCGGCCACATTAGTTCCGCCGAGATGACTGCGCTTAGAGGGAACTTTAATAATTTGCAGCCGTCTTGTCGTAACAGTCCTGTTCAAAAACATATTTTTATCGGGGTGTTTGAACTAACTTTATTTTTTTAAACGTTGTTTTTTATTTAAGATCCCGTCATGGTTGTAACGGAGTATGTGCCACATGGAGATCTCTTAGGTTTTCTGAGGAAGAGCCGTGGACTCCGCGACACATATTACAACGACACTGAAATAAAACCCCAAAGCTCTCTTAGTTCTAACCAATTATTCAGCTTTGCTTGGGACATTGCGAATGGCATGGATTACTTGGCTTCGATGAAGGTACTGTAATGTGCCCGTTTACAAAGGTTGTTCTTACCACACGATTATGGCAAAAGTGAGAGCGAATTGATCAGGCAGATCAGATTAACTATTTCATGTACGATATGAAACAAGACAAATGGAAATTTAAACGCCTTAGAATGATCGCACTCTATCAGATTAACACGAAAGAAGGGAATGAATTTCCAGACAGCTTTCCTGTTTGCTACAGGAACAAACCAAAGAGAGAGTAAATAACAGGGTACCTCAGGCCATTTCCCTCACGAAATTAAATATTTTGAGCTGTAATTTTCCCACATTTGTTAAGTCATGATGCCTAGCGTAAGTACCAAGTGTATATCGGTGTCGTAAGAATTATCATCCCTGCCTGGTTTTCCCAAAAATTACTAGATCGCCTAAGGTTGAAATATTGGAGACACCTGATATTTGCAAGATTAACTGGATTGATCTATGACAGGTTTTAAACATTCTTGCAGATAGTTCATCGCGATCTTGCAGCACGTAATGTACTAGTTGGTGATAGAGAGACCTGCAAAATAACGGATTTTGGTTTGGCAAGGGATGTTTTTAAAGAAGATCTCTACAGAAGAACAGCCACGGTAAACTACAAGGGATAATGATTAGTCTAATTTCCTCGTTAATAACGTTTCTTTTAGCTTTGATTTCCTCTTTATTTTAGTTTTTGATCAGCACCATTTGGTAAAAACTATTTTGATCAGCGAGATTACTTTGCGCATGGTTTTAACAACCTCTTGGTTGTGCAAGTGATGCATAAAGTTGCCTTTCAAGGTACTGATGCTCTCTCATGAAAATATTTATTCCATGTTATTGAGTGGTAAAATTCTACCAGTTATCAAGTTACGTTTTGCCATTTGTCTCTTGATTGGTAGGGTCGTCTCCCTGTAAAATGGACTGCATTTGAATCGTTGTTGTATGGAAAGTGTACAACGATGAGCGACATGTAAGTTACCTACAATTGTTTGCTTAGTTTTGGATTTGTTACCGCTGTTCTGGATGCCACTGCTTTTCCTAAGTTTTTTCTCTTTAAAAAACGGACTTCTTTGACGTATTTTATTTAATAATTTCAGATGGAGCTATGGAATCGTGATGTACGAAATCTTTACCATAGGTGAGAATCAACTCTTCCGTGAGACGTGTTTTCAGTTTAATCGGCGAGCATCTTCTTGATTCTGCCGAACCGTTTGTTCATCTTTTTTTACTGCTATTTCAGTGTACTTTGATGTAGTGTAAACCTTCGTTAAAAAAGCCGAGAATGAAATGAGCAATATGGATAAAATATAAAACGGGCTTGCGAGCGGATGCCCATTCCCAGACCTTCAGCACGGGCGTTTGATAGTGACCAGACCCCCAGCAAAACTCTCCTGACTTCCGAAAAACTTTTAAAACTCATACAATCTCGACTCTGCGAACTTATACTCTGGCTACTGAGAAATCTGTCTTAATTTCCTAACTCCAATCATATGTAAGAAACATCACAATGCTTACCGTGGTTTTGGCTTTTAATATCGTTGTGAGATAATGCTGACGATTACTGAATAACAAGCTTTGATTCAAAGGAGGTTCACCATATCCGAAAATCGACGGAAAATCTTTAGCCTCTTTACTTCAAGAAGGTTACAGAATGCCCAAGCCTCCACATTTGGATGAACAATTGTAAGTGAATCACATAAACATAAATCAGTGTCACATCTAATGAAGTTACCTTGTTCATATCTTCTGTCGGTATATACCATATAAATGAATAGTGCTTTTAGCGCGCACTGATTGGCTAATTCGGAAGTAAAAAACAATTACTATTCACCTCTGAGGAGCCGATGAAACAACATCGCGCGTCTAGAGTATAATTTCAAACCCTAGTTAGGTATATTGAAAGAAATAAACTTATTTTTCGGTATCCATGAAGTACGTTATTCACCTCTGTCAGAGTCAATCAATATTAATTAAATCTTGTTTTCTCTTTTTTTAGGTATAAAATTATGAAAGCCTGTTGGAATAAAAAACCCGAGGAGCGACCATCATTTGCAGAGCTGCGCAGGATCATGGAAGACATGGGCAAAGAGAAAGAGGTATCTAAAACTTCCTTTTTGTAATAGCGTTATCGCATTTTGATTGTTTTCAACGTAGAAGTAAATAATTTGTTATCGCAAGCGAGCTCCAGATAAAGAAATTGACGAAAACGGGCTTGACCCTGTGTCTTCCTAACCCCTCTTCGAGAGAGGCCCAAAACCCCCATCTCTCTAGGTATTTCTGTTTATGCAAAGCTTTTGCGGTGGAACGTTCGAACTGAGATTGAAGAGTTCGTCATGAACATGCCTTAGGATCAGAGTCAGTTGCACATTTGCTTTTTGTTCTTGTTTTGTTTTGGTCTTTATGAAAGAAAGGTAGTGTTTACCGCTTTGTGAACCTCAGTGGTCAATCATTTTTCATTTTGCTATATCAAGAACCCAAACTGTTGCATTCATTTTTCAGACCTACATCAACCTTAAGGACTACGATAGCAAACTTTACCAGAACGTTGACGATATGGAAGCTTAGGCTTTGGTGCTTTTTAAAATTGCATACACTGTATAAAAATAGGGCTCTTTGCTAAGTCAGTGAACACCTGATAATGTAGCCATATGATGTGAAATGAGATTCTTTTAATTAAGTACAGTACTGTGCCAGTGTAATGCAAACGATAATCGCCGATTATCGCGATCGTCGTGATGCATCGGTGATATATGAGCGATGTTTCAGTTGGAAATATCGCAGGGCTGTTGTTGTCCAGTACTGTATTTAAGCCACAAAATTATGCACGTAATAGAATGTTAAATACACGGCACACATTTTCATCATTCAAAGTGAGTTCTAAAGGGCCCTCCAGAACGCACAAAGATGTTATCCTTCAAACATGTATTTTTTTTTTGTCATAAAATACTGTGTAGGTTTACAATTGTAAAGTTTCGGTAAAGCTAGCATAGTTAATATGCCCTGAATTCAGTTGGGACGTATCAAATCGAAATGAAACCAGGGACAGTATAGACAAAATATTATTTAATTTCAAAGTATATTTAAATTGGAAAGTGTTTGGCAAGCATTCTTAGAAGGCTTCTATGCGCTTAAAGTTAGGAATAGACGCCCTTAGATGGCGTAAGTGATGGATGTGTTGTGGTTCAATTTTATTCATGATTCAAATTTTATTTTCCTTTGTTTCAAACTCATTATCATACATTACAATACCCAAGAACAAAAGAAAATAAAATTTGAACTCATCATATACATTGATTCAATTAACAGGTGACAGAGGGTACAAAAAATATCAAGTGTAACTCTTGTAGTAAAATTCACAAATACTAGCGTCTATTTTAATTTAAAATAAAACTAAGAAGGCCTCGAAGCGATTGAATGTGGCTGGCCTTTTGACTCAGTTGTTAAGGGCGCTACACCGCTAACGTAGGTTGGTCATAATTTTCAGGTTTGGCATAGGTGGGGTATAGTAAAAGTGTAGTGGACTTACATTCAAGATACCAAGATACCATACCTTTGTTTCGTACTTTTTTTACCTAAGCAAGTTATATCATATAGTTAAATGTCAGAAATTACAAAGAAATGAACTCGAAAAACGTTACTTTCCTTGTCACTTATTTACACTTCAGTTCCCGTCGGGTCTCTATTAACGTTTGCTTATTTTGAAAGCTACGCTTCTTTTGGGCGATCATTCAATGCATCCTCTCCTATTTTAACATATCTACAACGGCGACTTTGCCATAGCGGTAAGGGCCATATTGTGCCAACAATCATGATACGATAGCTAACGCTTTTCATGAGAACGAGGAACGCTCCTCAAGAAGCTTCAGACATGATTAACTTTGCTTAGCAAAATTTGAATCATGCTTTTTGTTTGAAAAGCACATCACGTATCATCTACATGCTACGATGATTCTTTAGAAATTTAAAACGTTGAACCCACAAGAAAATGTCTCACACTACTCCACCACCTCCAGGTAGCCGCTCCCTCTCACCTATACTATACTATACTGCAGGTATAATATATTCCTTAAAAATCAAATAATGAATAGCTAAAAGAGTAAGTTATCTGTTAGCATCGCAACCTATGGTAAAAAACTCTCGCCAAAAAGAAAAAGAAAAAAAAAACAGGAAAAGAAGCAGGACAGGAAAAAAAATAGTCTTCTAGTAACAAGGTACAAGTGCTTAGAATGAGTGCAACAAAAGTTTCCCTCTATCAATATGAATTCTCTCTCTATCCTTGTCATTACTCATCCCAGTCCTCCAGGTTACTATAAAGATTGTTGTTGTAAACATTCATGTAAATAATTTCCTGAAACAAATGAAAAAAATAATAATAATAAAAGATTAGAAACTGGTAAAAGGCCAGTATGTCCACTTAGAAATATCCGTCAAGCCTTCTCTGGTCTTGGTCTCTGGACGATTTGATATGCCCGAGTTAATACTGTGGCGGATCCAAGCTTATAACTCGTGCCATGGTTTGAGATCTACTCAACAGACACTTACACGAAAGGAATCGTGATTAGATTAAATCACTCTCTAGGACTATTTTAGAAGAAGAAGAACCATCAATTCTCACCTTGCGACCGTACTCAAGCCGTTTGACTGTTCTGCTAATAGAATCAAATGTCGGACGGCGGTCCGGCTCCATATCCCAGCATTCAGACATCAGCACATAGCTGAAGATGCAAACGTAAATCAGATCACTTATTATCTTAAAATCTGCCGCCAAAAATATAGAAAACGAGCAGCTACAAAATGTAAATTCTGACGTTTGAGTGGCATGGAAAAGAATTGGTCAGAAATTAATATCCTGTACGTTAGAGAGGTTCGCGTAGCATCATGAGAGTTTCACATTATTTAAGCGTTTCGCGGGAATACTAAGTCATCTTTGGTCGGTCAGTCTTATGTTTAACCACTTTCTTTTTCGTATTTGTTGTAATTTTAATATTACAACCCCCTTTAAGATATCGTTATAATCACAGGTTTTTCTTTGTGATTAGTAGTGCTGCTGCATTGGATGAGGAATACGTTTCCATGTATTTTTTGGCCACATCTTATGAGTATTTTTTAAGTGGCTTTTCGTATCTGGCGAAGCACAGGTTCTTTTCGTAGAACCATTAGTTTCAGGGTGCACAAGGTAAGATTGAATCGGGATGCGTATACTAGAAAACTGACTGACTCATCCTAAATAAACTTTTAAAATTGAATTTCACGCATGAGTGTAGTCAGAATGACATTACTCCGTCACATACAAAATAGTTTTCGAAGAAATTTTTGAAAGCTGGTGACGCTCAAGTAAAGCAGGTGTTGGAAAAAAATTCAGAAATGTTATCGCCTTTGGAATTTCTTGAATGGCTTGAGGTTTGTATTAGAGACTAATCGGGTTGTCATTGTTTTGTGTTCTTGGGCAGGACGCTTCACTCACACGGTGCCTCCCTCTCCACCCTGCAAAATGTTGGGCAAACCTTACTGGAATAAGCTCCGGCCGGGGTTCTTTTTTAATGCTGTGGACCTAATTGTCGACAATAGCTCTGATAGTTTTGCCATGTTTAGTTGCTTTAGCCTTTGTGATTTGTTACATTAAGGTCCCTGTTACTTTAAGCGGCTCTGAAGTAAAACGTTACGATTACAAAAGCTACCACAAAAAAAAATATGTCTAAATCACAAGGATTTTGTACTCACATGTCATCGTCTAAGTGGGCAGGTTTAGGCATTCTGTAACCACCCTTTATCTTATAGGGGATGTTGTGAGCTGGAACCGTGGGGTATGGACGACCTCCTTTCAAGACATAACAGTCGAAGTCAACGAACAAGCATCAAAACAAAGTAAATGCGTTCTCTCTGGTGATTCGCGGTTCGCTAACCCAGAACCTATTTGTTTAGTTTCAGAATAGGTTTAGAATGCACATGCTACCTTACCTATGGTGAAGATTTCGTACAATACAATTCCATAGCTCCACCTGAAAAATAAGTGTACGAATTCTCAACTTATGCATACTTGTACATACTGGTAGAAGTGCTCTAAGCGAAATAATCGTACCACTGAGAACTTAAGAAGAGAGGAGCAGATGCACACGACAAAAGAAAGAATAACAGAAGAAATTTACACGCGCTTGGAAACAAATGGATTAAGCTCGTCATTTTACAATTTTTTTAAAAGAAATAAGTGTGCTGACTAAAAAGCTACGTTGCAAACCTTCCTAACTCAAGCTGCCTTCCCTACCTCAAAACATTGGAGCTTAAGCTTCTTAAAAAATGTAAGTAGCTCAACCGGCTAGTTTGAATTGGATAATTTGCATTAAAAGTGCTGTTACCCTGGTTTATCTGATATTGGCAAAACGCTTTCCGCATCAAAAAAAATTACTTACACATCACTCTTTGTAGTGTAGGAACCATACAGCAATGCCTCCACTGCAGTCCACTTCACTGGGAGGCGACCCTGAAACATAAAAACATTGTAGTATAGTAGGAAAAAAAAAGGTAATTTGTCAAAAATTGCTGGAAAAAGGTAAACTCATATATATACAACCTACTATGGCTCGGTAAAATCTATGTTCTCATGATGTTTCCACAGGTTGCTTCATAATTAGAGTTGCACTCAGCGAAACAACATGTTGTAGGGCTTTCTAAGTTTATGATTTTGGCCATCGTCTTATTTGTGTATTGAAACAAATTGTTGAGGGGCATGCTTGGTACTATTTAGATTGCATGCCTATTAAGGGTGCAGACAGTTTTTTTTGCGCCACAAAACCACGCAGAGGACAGTTTGGGAAGGTTGAAAAGGGGCGTGTACTTGGTTTGGAGTACGATGAACCCCCTTCCATGCCAAAGGGTCAGGTGATAGTACCTTTGACCGTTTTTGATAAATATCACCTCCTTGCACATCTCTGGCCATCCCAAAGTCTGTTATTTTGCATGTTTCTTCCTCGCCTACAAGTACGTTTCTGGCCGCTAAGTCGCGGTGAACTATCTAAAGGAGTTGGGAAAAAATCAAGTGATCATATGTTATTGTCGGAGATTTGCAATTAAGCCAATGGAATAGGACCCCTGCGCAATTGAACATGCGCTTGATCGTTTTTTGTTTTCGTTATAGTTGCTCTTGTGTTGTTAGAACGCTGATTTCGCATAATCAAACAGGTTAACCTTTGGTCACCGGTCACAAATTAGAGTACTCAAGATAAAGCTTTCGCAGTGATTACTTAAAAGACTATAAATCTGAAAAAGAGCTTCTATAATGTCAAAGTAAAGCTTGGTTTTATGATGCTAACAAAATCAACTTCCACATTTCAAAGTTTATGACAACTGAAACTCCAACCCAAAATCAATCTACGTATAGCCATTATCTTACGGCTTAGCTTGCGATATCATAATTAATAATGGCAATAGGACCGAGTGGAGTCCAATTTGGTCTGTAATCATCCGAGTGCTTAACAAAATTCGACGACCGCGAAGCGTGAGTCCGATTAATCGTGAGTATGTTTACAGACAGAATTAGACGACAAGAATTTCAATTACCAATTAATCATAACCATTAAAATTTCCGAAAAAACAGGTACGTCTAGAACAAATATCTTCATTTGAGAGAGTGTCTTAAGTTAAAAATTCCTCCATTTTGGTAATTCCCCGGTTTTTACTAGGATATACAAAATTGTGAAGAGTAGATTCAGCTGAAAGGGCTCAGTATGATCGTCTGCTTCAACTGTCCGATTATAGGTTTCCGATTACAGCCAACTGTCTGTTTACACTGTGTACAGAGTGATTAGTGAAAAATAAAGCTTCTAATGCACCAGTTACATTTGAGGAAATTGTAATGGTAATGATTAAATCAGGTTACGTTCTGAATATTCCTGTAAGGCTTATCTTACTGATCACAAGACTGTTTTGCAGGTCATTATGAACGTGTTGAGGGAAATGTAACTACAATCAGAGTCAATTCCAGATTTGCAAGATGGCAAACTTATACATTCCCTAAAAGGAACTTTGTAAATTTTGCATCCTGATATAATTCTTGAAGTTCAACGTTTGCCCCACTGGCCCGTTGTGGTAAGTTTTCAGCAAAGATGCATTCACAGACAATTTTCGAACGGTTGGATTACATCTTAAGAATCACAAAAGTGCAGTTCGGCTCTTTTAAAGTGCGATTAAGTGGACTCAAAACTGATTGGTTACGACTCTGTTTACCTTGTTTGCTGACAGGAAAGCCATACCATCAGCAATTTCTCGAGAAAATTTAAGAAGCTGTTTAGATGAAAGAGAACTTGATGGTTTAACATCGGGATCTTTATAGTAATTGTCACTGAGGCCTCTGGATCTTCTTAAGTAACCGAGAAGATCGCCAAATGGTATATACTCGAAGAGAACCATTACTGGATCTGGAAATCGAGCGGATCAAGCCATGAGGAAGATTGCCACTTTGTCACAAAGGTCGTCAAATAGTGAATGGTAAGGGGGGGGGGGGGGGTGGTTTTCGAACAGTTTCAATGACCTTATAGTATCAAAAATGATCCAAAATTTCTACTGAAATGTTAAAGTTAAGCCAATGGGATCAATATCCGTTCTCCTGTGCGTTATTATCTTAAAAGTGGCAGTGAAGGTAAATCAGCATTAAGCTACTACAAAACTGCGACTCTTCTTGAATGGGGCGCTAATCCAATGTCCCCTCCCCAGACCCCCATCCAGCATTTCGTCAGGCCTTCCTGAAAGTTCACCGGTACACATTTAAACCTATGTGGGAGGTAGTGGGAGGGTGGGAGCTCTGTGAGACTGAGATATCTCGTCCTAAAACACAACAAAATGACCCGGTCCTCTTGACCCAGAGTACAGTACACAAACCCTTAAGCCACCGCCTGTCTCACCCCTTCAAAAAAAGTGCCCTCCGAAGATCAATGAGCATCAGGGTTAATAGGTGCATTTCGTTCCAAACAACCTACATGTGAGATGTACTCCCCAAACACCGTGTTCCTAAGCAATTGGTAACGTAACTTCACTGTACTGTGAAAGGATCGTTCACAGCATCAAATGGGTGCACCTTACACTGAATCGGATTTGCAACTTCTAAATGGAAAAGAATAGTACACAATATGGTGTGGACATACCTGACATTGTCACTGCGCCCATCAGACGAATTATATTAGGATGATGTTGAAGCTGTCTCATGAGTTCGTATTCTGCTAACAAGTCTTCCTTGTTTGAATCTGGAGAGTTTTCTGAAACAAAAAAATTGTGGAGTAGAGGGGTAAATTTTATTTTCAGTCGTGCACGGAGGGCCGCCAAACTTAATAACTAATACTGGATTTTCTGATTTTGTAAATCTTCCGTAACAATGAAGAATTGGTTCTTTTACCAGATTGCAGACACAAATTTTACACGAAGAAAGAATTTTGTTACATCCGAGTCTGCGTACCCGAAACTATGAATACAAGGCAAAGCAGGAACGACCAAGAAATGTTCAGAAGCTTCATTCAACGAAATACTAAATCTTTTGGTCCGAATTGAACAATACATGAATTTCTGTCATGTACGAAACTTACATAATTAATTTACCCTGCTTGAATCGTTGTTTACTAGAATTCACGGCCAGAAAACTGCGTAGTTCTTGGTTGAAAATTCTGAAATTGTACGATTTTTAAACAAAATCTGATTTTGAACAATTCTTTTGGGACATATCGACATTTTCAGATGATATTCAAGGTTCTAAAGAAGGGTACCACGGTCACAAAGTTTCGCTTGAATTCAGCTAGCTCAGTTTTCCTTTTCAAGCCATAATTCTATCACGATTGGGAATGAAGTATCGTGAACTCCAAAGCCAACATCCCTGCCCGTAAGAGCTACATGTTCATTGCTTTTAGAATCGAGTATTATTTAGCATTTTACATTTTCATTTTGAGCTCCAAAAGGTTTATCTTGATTGGGGATTGAGCGATGAAAACAATGCTGAAACGTTGGAACCTCTCGGCCGAATTCGACGGAAAGTACGCAGCCGTACTTACAGTAGAGATATAGATCACAGTAGCTTCCAAGATATCAGGCAGTACTAAAGTGCGCGCTATGTTATAATAATTTGCACATACATCTACGCATCGAATTAAAGGGACGCAATGAGAGCACTGAAAAAGCTGTCAAATCAGATATATCTACCCATAACCTTATTCAAGCCAAAGTGAAAAAAAGAATTTCATAAGCGTGATCTTTCAATTTCTACACAATTTTGCGCGATCGTACTGTTCTTGTCATACCTTTCGGAATCTTGACAGCCACAGTTCCCAGTCCTTCAGCACGGGCTTGAGCAACCACGCAGAATGCACCCTTGCCAACATACTTTTCTATATGAAGCTTGTTCTTGGGGAATTCCCATTGCTTTTCTTCTTCTAAGCATGGAAGGTTTGCATACACAGCGCAAGTAGTTTGTCCTCGCTCACTGCTGATTGAAGATTGTGAGCGAAATACCTGAAGTTAAAGTGCAGATTCGATTAGATTCACTTTCAGAATATCGATGGCGAGGAAATGTATCTACGTTGGGTGAATGCTATCGAAATTCTTGGGATTTCTTTGATGGTCAAATGGCTTGACAACTTGGTAAATTTATAAAGGAGCAAGCTCAAATACGAAGAAAACGCTACAGCAGTTCAGCTTCGGTGTTTTCTGCAACGCGAGAAAAGAAAAACACCGAAAAACACCGACACAAAACAAAACTTCCCCTATTCCATGGCGGTCTCTATGCTTTTAAGTGCACAAGACAACTATTAACAGTCATGTCGTGATCTTGTAGAGTGCTAATTCTCGTCAGTAAAGTCAAAATTTCAAAGCTGGTTTGCAATGGCAGTAAATAAGGCTGCTTTTATTGATTTCAACTCGTCTCACCTCACATGCCCGTCTACATAAGGCAACAAAAACATAAAACAACTGTTGTAGATATTCTTGACTGTACTTCAGTTCCAATCAATATGAAAACAGTTTTGAACACTTGGTCGTGATAAGGAAGAAGGGAAAAGGGTGGCGGGTAGTTTTAGCACAGATCTTATTCACGGATGGCGTATAACTAAGGGAAGTTGTGACGCTCTTACTTCCCAAAACTTATTTCATATCTAAACACTAGAAGCTCTTCGAGTTAGAGAATAAAGACATTTCTTCATACCGTATTGTACGTATTTGCTATGCTTTCGGCCCTTCGAGGACTCCTTTCAGGATCGAATTCGCTGGAAGAAAATTACAGTGAACATGTTAATTAGGAGATTTGATATCAAAGTGAAAACAAGAGTAGCTTATAAAGTTCATAGAATGAGCGAGTGACACGTTGATAGGAAAACAAAGTGCAGAAATTTCAGGAATTGAAACGGGAAAAAGATTTCAGCCTTCGATCGGGCCTGCACGCGTTCCTCTCACATACCAATTCAGTAGGCGCCACTACTAACCAGTGACCAGTGAGGCCGCAAGCTACTTAGCATCTTTAGGTGAAGGAGGGGGGGGGGGGGGGGACAAGAAGCACCGACGTTTCGTAATTTCTCTCTCTTTCAGGTCTTACATGCACTCTTCTTTATATTTCTTTAACTGACGTTAAGTTGCGGGAATCGATAATTTTATCACTCGCCACTGACACGTGGATTACCTTACATAGCAGCTATATCATTACTAATCAACTAACCGCGGCTGAAGTTCACACAGTTCTTGCATTGGAGTTGCTGAATGAAATCAATGTATAGATCATTAGTAATAGACAAGAAAACAAACTGCCCTCTTTGTTTTTTCTTTTTCTTTTTCTTTTTTTATCTCTACCAAATATACATGAAATTGAAGTACTGATCGGTTTTTGGGACACCAAAGAGTAACCTTGTATTTCCAACACTTTCTTAAACTACCTTTCCTGGCGGGAAACCCAATCCCCAGTTTACAAACCAAAGTCCCTTTATCTCGTTCAACAACGCTTTCTGCTTCGAAACGTGTTTTTCAAGCATGCTCCGCAGAAATTGATAAAAGAGAAATGGTAAATTAGCTTAAATGGCTACGTTTTTTGAGCAGGGTTCAAAATGAAAATGCTTTAATAAACCTTTCCACTTTCGGGGACAAATTTTCTCAGTTTAGAAAGGCGTTTAGAGGATCGAAGCGCGCTCATTTTCACAATTGGACTTTTTTCCTTTTAATGACATAGGAAAAATTTCTTATAATCTGGGGTATACTTTTCCTATAAGCGTGTTCAATTGCTGTCTTCAGTTCCGTCACATGTCCCCCTTGCACATGCATGCGGGGGTAACCTAAACAGGACAAAAAGTACATGGATAAACCAGGTAAATCGAAAGACATTGCACACTATGGCTCCACTCATAAAACCCTTCACAACTTAAGACTTAAGAGCTCTTGTTAAAACTTCTTTTACCAAGATTCACTTGTGACAACTGCTAAAAACTAAGAAATAGCGGACTTAGAAAATCGAAGAATGATGTTTATCAAACGCTTAGCATCCAGTTACGGGCATAGAAACGTGCCGGGCAAATTATACTTATCTACCTGGTAAAATTTATGTTACAAAGTACAGTCCAATTCACAAAGTAAACTCACCTGTATTACGCTTTCTTTTAATACAGCAACCAACCACTATAACAATTGCAAGAAAACCAACGCCGCCACCGACAGCAGCAGCATATAAGGGGACATTTGAGCCGTCTGTGACACAAGAAAGAAAGTAGCCAATTCACATAATTTAATCAGAGCTCTTGAAGTTATATGATCAAAATTTCATGTATCTATCTTACTTTCAGTTGTCAAAGGTGGCTTTTCTTTTCCATTCCTTACATATTTAATTATTTACGCCAACGACTCTTTTTCTCCCGAAAATCAGGGCTCCAGTTCTATCTTCCATCGTCGTTTCATACAACGAGCAATAACTCATCTCAATTTTGTGACTGAATGTTGAGAAGGCAATTTTTCTCGGATCTGGAAATTCGATTATGTCGTTGCACTTTCGATTCGACTGTAAAACAAATGTTCATTATAACAAGCCTTTCCCCAAAAGAGAAATGGTGGCGTCAATGAATTTCTGTCGAACAGATATCAAGTTATGGCTATCCAGAAAATGATACAGATAAGGTCGATTTAGTCTTCGTAGTTGTGATTAATGTTGGACAAAGGATAATATATTCTGTTGAATGTACTCTTGACGGATGGTGCGTGACGAATATCGATATAGATAACAAGGAAATTTAAACTCCATCACTCCCATAGGATGATTTTATGAGCCATATCGTATTCGAGCTCTGGAAATCATGTTAAAATAGATGAGGTTGTTTCGCAAAACTGGCGTATACACGACGCGGAATATCAGTTGCAGGGCAGAATACCGCCTAAGCTATCCGCCTCAGCAATTAATACAATAATTGACGTCAAGTCAATTGAATAATAATTGACGTTGGAACTGCGCAACCAGTCTGACGAGAAAGAAGGGGGGATGGAGGAATTCCCTTCGAATCTTGACAATGCACGATACCTGGTCAAAGTAACCCCACAAGATCGTCTCCATATCGGCCCTTGTAACTCACATCTACGCTTGCATATAATGGATACAACCTGTATATCTCACCTGAAGTTGTCGTTGTGGGTTTGGCAGTCGATAGTGTTGGTTCTGAAAAAAAAAAAACAGAATTGGAGCAGTAAAAACTAGAGCATAATAAATATTTTTGTGAGTGTCCTCGTTTTGTATGAAGTGTATTGCAAACCGTTTTTAATACTAGGTAGGAATTGATCGGATTCTCAGAGCTTCGGTGACCTTTTCCCGTTTCTGTCCCACGACTCGACTGGGGACATGTAGTCTCTCACCTGTAGTTATCGTTGTGGGTTTGGCAGTCGATGATGTTGGTTCTGGAAAAAGCAGAATTAAAGTGGTAAAAGCTGGAGCATAATAAATATGTTGGTAAGTGTTCTCGTTTAGTAAGAAGTGTATCTCAAATCGTTTTTAATACAAGGTAAGAATTATTCGGATTCTCACAGCTTCAATGGCCTTTTCTCGTTTCTGTCCCATGACTCGACTGGGGACGTGTAGTCTCTCACCTGTAGTTATCGTTGTGGGTTTGGTAGTCGATGATGTTGGTTCTGGAAAAAGCAGAATTAAAGTGGTAAAAGCTGGAGCATAATAAATATGTTGGTAAGTGTTCTCGTTTTGTAAGAAGTGTATCTCAAACAGTTTTTAATACAAGGTAAGAATTATTCAGATTCTCACAGCTTCAATGGCCTTTTCTCGTTTCTGTCCCATGACTCGACCGGGGACATATAATGGAATGCTAGTTCAATGCATGCCGTTCGCCAACATTTTCGTCCTCTATTGCTAACAATTAATTTATTAAGAATTGATCGGATTCTCAGAGCTTCGATGGCCTTTTCCCGTTTCTGACCCATGACTCGACCGGGGACATGTAGTCTCTCACCTAGAATTATCGTTGTGGGTTTGGCAGTCGATGGTGTTGGTTCTGGAAAAAAGCAGAATTGAAGTAGTAAAAGCTGGAGCATAATAAATATGTTTGTAAGTGTTCTCGTTTTGTAAGAAGTGTATCCCAAACAGTTTTTGATACAAGGTAAGAATTATTCGGATTCTCACAGCTTCAATGGCCTTTTCCCGTTTCTGTCCTCGACTGACTCGACTGGGGACATCTAATGGAATGCCAGTTCAATGCATGCCATTCGCCAACATTTTCTTCCTCTAACAATTAACTAGTATCCATTTAAACTCCTGGGTAGTAAGGTACATTGAAATAAAGCGTCCTGTTGTAGAATACAAAACGCTTCTCCTTGTTATGGTTCATACTTAAGCCAGCTCGCTCAAGAGCGAGTAACACGTGGAAAGACTTCCATAACGCTCATTTGAATACTACGTTAGAAAACATAGCTTACCAGGTACAACGGTGAAAGTCTCCAGTTTACTTTTATTACTCCGACCTTGGTTGTTTACGGCCATTAGAGCAAATTCATAGGACACGCCCCAGTTCAGTGTGAAATTATAGTTCAAGATGTTTCCAACGTCTGTTTCGTTCCATTGACTTGAGTTCAACACCCGGTGACAGATCACGTATTTAAAAATTGGTCTGCCATTTTCTTCAGGTTTTGTCCATCGAAGGGTGAGAGAAGGGTAGATTAGTTGTAAAAATTTATTTGTGATGGTTGGTGGGTCAGGTGGAAAGGCTGCAACGGGAAGATTTTGAATGATAAAACAAATTACATACGCAGCGTAATTGTACAGAGGGCCCTGAATGAATGAGTCGTTTTCTCTAGGATGGTTTAAACTAAAGTAAAACAGACTGCTGTAAATTTTGTAAAAGGTTTAAGAAATCAAAATTTCGAGCAAGCATCTAACATCAGGCCTCAGTCGGGAATCAGCTGTTACCTGTACTAAGGGGGTAAAGGACATTGTACAGTATTCGATGGTGCACAGTAAACTATCTGCTATGACATCTTCAACGCATTCAATGACAGTTCATCCTGTTGCACACAAGAAATTACACACGTGACAACTGGCCATGTACTTCAGATCTTTTGTTTAGGTTTCACTTAATTTTATTTTGGAAGGAGTAAATTCAGTTACCAGAATCAGACAGAGTATTTGTCAGGTATCATCAAGTGTACGTAGTTTCTCTGACCTGTTCGTATTACTTCAACGTGTAGTTCATCCTTTCCAAGTTTATTCTGTGCCGCACAAGTGTAGTTACCAAACTCCTCTGCCTTAGAAGGATAGATATAAAAAATCCCAGATATGGTTCCATTCCATATCACACGTCCGTCTTTTGACCATGAGATTTCCGGTGTCGGATTCCCTTCTGCGCGGCAGATTAGTGAGGAATTTTGGTAAAGGGATGAGTTTATTTGAGACAAAAGACCTGTTCTATTTATTGCAGGTTTATCTGAAGAATACAAAAAAAAAATTACTTAAAAATTATCTACGTCTCGGGGATTTTTCTGCATCTGTTCATGCTGTCTTGCGGGCATTTGCGGTGCAAGAATTTCGTTGTTTCTTATTAAAATATCGGAGCCGTTTGGAAGAGCCAAATGTATTTTAGATGAGGGATTGGCACTAACATGGCAAAATAGTTTTGTTGGAAAAGATTCGTTTTCTGTAACGTTTCCGCCTGAGTCTATGTGGTTCATAGTAATGATGATGCTGATAGAAGCAGATAAAGTGAAAATGATGATGATAATTATAGTAGTCAATTATTCGATGAGATTGAGCATGATATTATGCGAAAACCGAATTCAACAATTTATAATTGTTTTGTAATACATCTTTTTAAAACATTTCCCAAACGAAGCCATTTTGCTTTGAGTTTGCAAAAGTTTGAGAATACATCATTGACATAATGGATGCAACATCCGCTGTAGTTATTGGATATTGATTGAAACCTCTCAACAAGACAGAATTTTCAAAGTAAGTCCATTGTATAATAACAAGAATGATAACTCTAATGATAATGCGGATAATGACATTAAAAAAGCTAACGATAATTACAAACATTATGTAAAATAGACTTAATGAATGATTTAAACCCAATTTAAGAACTGTGATATGTACTTACAGTACACAATCACTGTGATATTCCTAACCAAGTTTGCGGTATTGTTTGTTGCAGTACAGCTGTAATTCCCCGAACTGTTCCTTTTAATGTCCAAAATTTTTAATAGCTTTGCGTTTGATATAGCATCGTCTTCGCCAGATCTGTGCCAAGAGAAATTGAAGCTGTTTGTTGCGTCGGTGTCATTAACTGATCGCAAACAAGTAATGTTGTAATCTTCTCCTTCAACGGTTCTGATCAAATCTGAAGGTAAAAGGAGAATGAAAGTAAATGTACGAATCACAGAGTAGCTTAAACTGACATCTTTCCTAGCGCGTAACGTGACATAATTTTTTTTTTTAATTTTTTCCTTTCTTTTTCTTTTGGCTCGCTACTAGAGGAGTCGCACCTGCTTACGCCATCGTGTAGAGTCTTCATACAGGGTTTTTTTGTCTAATGTTCCATAATAAAAGCGCGCGCGAAGCTGTACGGGTACGGACGCTTTTTTAAGTTACATGAAATCGTAAACTGTATCTGTCCTGCGCCCTGCAATTATTATTGAAGAATGATAAACAGAGTACTGTCCGCTGCTCTAAGAATACTCTCAAATATTGGATATCAGACTGCCTGTTCCTTTCTCCAAATAGATAACATACAAGGACAAATATCAAAGTATATTTTACCTCTAAATGGCCTTCTCATTTTCTAATCTTTTTCTTCTTTGTTTTCTAATTATGGCTAACACGTGTCAAAAGTTTCGTTTCATCTAAAGTTTATAGAAATGTACCTCATTTCAATGCGTTATAGAACAAAATCCCACGAAATAGGCTCACTAAAGCAACCATAAATGTAGCTACAAATTAATTAGAGAATATCGCTCGCTGGGATATTCATTCGCAAACATTATCTGTTCCATCAAAGATCAGCCGCCTTATGAGGTAAGCTTCGAAAATCTTACGTCGCAAAAAGTCGCTTTATGAACTTTTCTTTCGACAAGTCAACAGACGCGGAAGCAGAATGGAAATACCGCGATAGCTGTGAGTTTCATTTAATTCACAAAAGGAAGGATTGATGTGCTCCTAGCCCTGACGTATGGTCGCTATTAATAACTTTCGTCTATTTGAAGTTAAGTAATTTAACTTGTCAGACTTTGAAACAATATCTGATTTCAACTAAAACAAAAACACAGGAAAGTAATTATACTTTTGAGCCTTCGACTTGCAACAAAGTGTAAATTGATTCCGTTATGAGATTCGCAACAACAAAATTAAACTCTTAGTATTCGAAGAAAAAGATTTCTAGACAACTCGTCAAATTCTTTATGAAATGGAAATAAGAATATTTCTGCACTCAGTTTGAAAGGATGAGGAAACGGAAGTCATATGGCCAAGTTTCATAACGACCTTCAATCAATCACCCATAACTCTCGAGCGTTTAACAATTCAATTATGAACCGAAACAGAAAGGTTTCGTCAGCTAAACCACTCAAACTTCACAAATCAAAGGTGGCTGCTTAAATCTGAAGAAAATGCTCAGACATATTAAAAATACCATCATGCAAGTTAGAACCTGCTGAGTAGTATACCTAATAAATTGCTAGTTATCATAGAGCTGTCAACATATCGCGAATCGATTCGCAATATGCTAATATTCCCTCTCTGCCTGTTTTGAGAATTACTGATTTTTCAGTGACTTCCCGCTTCCATACATTTGCTTCTAAACAGTTTTAAAAGATGTCGGAGGTTTGTGTAAAGAAAAGATGACCAGGTGGCATGATAAGGAGCTAAGCGGCACATGTGTCGGCAGATTATTTGTGAGGATTCTAGCATCCAGCATTGTGAATGAGACCGACGAAATGGTGCATGGAACGTCAACAAAAGCTCCATGTTGTGTTATTGCCTCTATTTAAATGAATTCTAGATACCTGATGAAGAGTGACTCTCAAGATTTCCCAAAATCCATGAAACGGCGAAGAGTAAGAGGAGCAGTTTCATTGCGGTCATTCGACTCAGAATGGAAGGTGAACGGGTTGCGTGACACTTTGGAATGAATTCGCCGTAATCTTATCAGTCAATTAATAATGAAGAACCAAGAGTCGGAAACTTAACCACAGATCATGGTTCCGCTCAGCGGCTGGTACAGGAGATGAAACATTTGCACGTGTCGGCTCGCAGGCGACGGGACAGTTGCCAACTCGATCTCGTCACCTGCATATATTATATGTACAAGGAAATTAGTAGTTCTCAGCTCCCTGACCGGCGTAAAGCACATTTCTACTCTGGTAAACTATTAATTGGACTCAAATATCCTTTCAAGGTATCAATCAGATCGGCTACGCCTGGATAGATTTCTCATAAAAAAAAAAGATCTTTAATATTTCCTGAGAATTTTTAGTCTCCCCCCTTATATTCATCTGACGACAACAGATTCCTCCTTAGTTCCCCCTGAAAACTATATGATCCCCTCAAAATCCTCTGAATACCCGAGGCGATAAATAATGACCGGTATAATGTTGAGTTAGAGTTAGCTTCTCGACTAAGGTGTTAACCAATGTAAATTGTGAAACTCTGGTTTGGTCAAAGATTTGATAATTAATCTGTGATCGCAAAACACATCACGTACCCGTACAACACTTTTGTCACACCTTGCAAATACTTTCCGCATTTTGAGACTACGCGTTCAGGTTGAACTAGGACAAGTTATTTACGATTTGAATTAAGCAAGCTTTTTACCCAAATTGTAGAAAAATTACGGTGAATATATGAACATTTTGAACAGCGGATAAATATATAAATGAATATCGATCATAGCATATTGAAAACAATGCCTTAAAAAAAGTCAGGCTTGTACGGGAGTTGAATCCATGACCTCATGCAATGTTTTTTATCTATATCATATATCTCTTCAAATCACATTCACAGTCGTTTATTCATCACTCAAGGGTTTATGACGAACCAGCCATGACAACGAGAACCATTGTGTCCATGTTAATTACGATGCTCTAGGCTGGTAAGCTCATCCAAGGTGCTTTGTTTTTATTTTAAGTCAGATCGTTTTGCCTTGGTTTCTTCTTTGTTTTTTGTTTGTTTCCTTTTGTTTTTGTTTTGATTACTTATCCCTCTTAAGCCCCCTTTCCGCCTAAGCACTATTTTTTCATACATAAAAGTAAAACTTTAAGCAACTTATATGTTTATTTTTATTTATATTAATTGATTAATCAATAAATAATATCCACAACATCGTTTTAATATATTAAATTTCTTATAATATTTTACTTTGTTATCATTTTTACGAAGCAGTGATATTAGTGCCCGTTGATGCAAGATTCTGACAAAATTAAATGCGAAGTTTGTCAATTCGCATTTTCCGTTAGATTTCACCCGAAAATAAATCCAGCCGACTACAAGTTATTTTCATTCTGTCCGCTTGTCCGCTGGGGACGAATCATCACATAATGCTCTAGGTGTATTGTGAACAGTCCACGATCTTCATCGAATTGAATAATTCTGAACAGTTTAAAGCATAAATTAAATAAATCTGCTTAAGCCGACGAACCTTTCCTGGGTGAGCCCCCTCAGAGATCTCTATAGGTCTGTTTGTTTCGATAGGTTGATTGTTTCTCTACAGAGCTTCCTATCTTTTCCTCATAACATTTGAAGGACTTTGAGGCCGAGGCTTTCGCTAAACGATGCTTTCCCTAATGAAATATACCGTCAAGAAGAAAATAAACAGTCACCTTCATAATCGAAACATCTCTGGTCTAGTTTATTTCTCACACCCACTAAATCCTAGCTTTTTCCAAAACCATAAGGATGTTTTTTGACGCTGATCGTCCGCTATTTCATCTCCCAATTAGCAGGTTCATTATTTTGTGTACCCCGATGGCAAAATTCGTCTTGAAGACTCATATCACCGTAGCACTAGCTCTAAGTTAATGTTTTAACGGTTGCTTCCGGTCGTGCCCTAAAATTGCTCTTATAACGCTACCGGCAAAAACTTTGGAAAATTAACGACCTAGTGACTTAGTTTTGTCTAATACTTCAGAATTTATTAACTAATTCTCTTTATCATCCTTTCCGACGTGTAATAATAGACATCTAACTATCCCCTAATGTCTTGTCCATTTTCCTTCACAGTTTCAGTCAGTTCTCAAGGCCTTTATATATGTAGAGTGATGTTCAAAGGCCAGTGACCAATTGCACTATGCATTAAAGCCTATCCATTTCACAAAGTTAAAATAAATTGATGTTGTTGTTCATAGCAAAACAAAGGCAGCTTTTAAACTGTAGCACGGTGTTTCGTTTGGAATCGGACATTACTTTTTTATAAGGAAAAAAAAAGTTATGGCGTTTTATGCTGCCATTAGGAGAAATGTCTCCACTTATTCTACTAGACAGTTCCTTTGGGTGCTTTTTAACGTTTACTCTGTCTCAAGATCTCTTCTCATTTCTCTCTTGTAAAACTGACGTGTTGCATTCAATAAAATAACAGCAGATGTCTTTATCGTCAACTTTCTGATGACAAGACAAAGGTTGGCTTCGCAACGAGCAATACTGAAAGGCAGGTGTTCCTGTAAATCTTCTAAATTTGCATTTTTATCGTGAACTCAGAGCATCTTGTCTTTAAAAAAAAATAGCTAATTCTTCTTTAAAACAATAACAATAATTCATGTGTCGAATCCGCTCCAAAAGCAAAAAACATCTGCATGCCTGGGGGGGTAATTTCGCGTGCCGGTTATAAGTAAGGTTCAGTTTTTTTTTAAAGTACTCTGACAGTCGGGAAAGCCTCACGAAACAGTTCAACGAGAATTGCCAAACATTTGGAATGGACGTCTCTCATGAGCTCTGTCCGCTTTTTGCCCTCGACAAGGATAACTTCAGCGAAGTCCTCACCGCTTTGAATATTTTCGTGGTATTACTGAACGGTATATTTTTGCTGATAATATTAATATCGAACACACTTGTTGTTTTTGTGATATGTTACAAGCCTTCTCTTCACACTTCGTCAAATATCTTCTTAGCATCTCAAGCAAGCGCCAGTATCGCGGTTTCGCTTCTGGCACAACCGTCATTAATCGTTTTGGAAATCGAAGAGATCCGTGGAAATGCCAATGGCTATTGCATATCTCAATCGATAACTATTTCAGTGTCTATAATTTGCATTTTTGTTTTTTCCTTCTCTGTTTTGGGAATTGTAGTGGATCAATACTTGGCCTTACAGTATGCAGATTGGCATGCCTCAAAGGTTACACCAAGAAATACCGCGATCATGGTTGTTTTCGCATGGTCAGTGACCACTTTAACTTGTTCTATGTTTGCTGCATTTGGGGATACAAAACTCTTGGTTTTTTTCGTGATATATTTGACTGTGATTGTCATGTTTTTAACTCTTCCACTTAATGTTAAGAATTATCTAAGAATTCGACAATATCTGATGCAGGTTCAGCAACAACTTGAAACTCCCTCCAATATGCAAATGTATAGGATCAATACGCCAAATGTAGGTCGTCATCAGAAAGTTGCAATCATGGTCTTCTTTATTTTAGTATCTTATCTCATAACGCATTTACCTTTCTTTAGCACATTAGTTACTGCGCATAAAGCTGGATGGTCGATGGCATTGAAAATTGGCTTTACTATGACACTGACAATTGTTTACATCAGCTCTGCATTGAACTCTTTTATTTGCGTTCGGTGGAACGAAGAGATCCGACATGCAGTGTCACATATTCTGGGTGTTTAAAACTTGGTGTTTAACAGACAGCGTGGAGGAAAATTTTTATTAATGAATATAACAATAGCTAGATAAAGCATTCTAAACAGCCCACTGTGGTCATATTGCATAGCAATCTTGTATTGCTGAGCCAAATTCTGTTTCATTTTTTTTCTATCCAAACTAAAGCTCTGTCCCCGACCTAGCTCAGTCAGTCATATTTCTGTCGCTCTTTCTTTTCTTTCCTTCTTCTTTTTACTTTTATCTGGTATCTCACGGGGCCGTGCGGCTTTTTTCTGGCCTTGTAAATGCCAACGCGTACCGTCCTAAAATAAGGATCGTCGTCTACTGTCTTTTTCAATGAAAGCGTGAGCGAGGCGACATAGGCTACTAATGAGGAAAATAGTGGCACCATTTAACTTCGACTAGTGTCTCACGTACGAAATGACTATTAGCCTCATTCGGATACAACAAACCTCTAGATCTTAAGTTGAAACTTATCTTTTCAGAGTAAAAATGAGAGTGAATCAAATCTAGGCTGTAGACTTGACAGGACTAAAATATTATTTGTATTTTTCCTACACTGTCAGTTAACACTAACACTTTTGTTATATTGTTCATATTGAGATATTCATTACTTTTTAATTAAGCTTTAGACTCTTAAGGGTAAATACTCGGGTAAAAGATAATGAAATCGATGGGACCTGGTATTTTGATACAAAGAAAGAAAAGATGGTATTCGAATACTTCAATGTAACTTTAAGCTGAAGTATGAACATAGAGAAATAGCATAGTCGGTCTAAAGTAAATTTGATGGTCTCAGTAGGGTTTGCCGTGAGTCATAAAGTGGCAAATACAAATTAGCCGTCAAATTGTCAAATTTTAATCGTTAGTCGTTAAAAAAGCTAACCGTCAATTTTTTTTTTTTTTTTTATCGCGAGGGAAAAAAATTAACCAGTAGCAGTAAAATGGCCAAAATTTTCAACCGCAGTCCTAAGAACCATCACCCCATTGAGACCCTCAGATATAGCATATACTTAAGAACATAAATAAATGCAAAACAGTAATTGTTGAAGGAGAATAAACGGTGTGCATGACCGTATTATTTAAATAGTATGGACTTTAGGGGCCATCTATTAAGCGGAAGGCACGAAAAGTCTTAAATCTCGAAGGCTTTCTTTCAATCTTCTACTACCCAGCTGCCACAACTTCCACAATAATATCCTGCTCAATTACCAAATCCCTACGTGCTTGTTTTATAATCTTGGAAGTTGATGTCGCGATTTTGCTCTATCCGAGATAGTGGTAAATCTGACAAATATTTGAACAAATGAAAAGCGACATTAAAATAACTATTAAAACAAAAACAGATTCAAAATACTGCTAAAAAAACATTCGTAATCTAGCCCAAACAACAAAGGGAAATATATGTAAATTAGATGTCTATTTACCTTCGATCTATGATCACTCTCCTGTCAACAAGGTAAACCTATCTTCAATCGATTACATCAAAAACACTGTTTCATAAAGAACCCATTAAATCAAAAGATAAATAAATGGAAATAATTAAAAACATAAGTCTAAATCCACAATCAAAATGGAGGAATAGTAAGAAATTGATTCAAGACAAAGCGACCAGTAACACATGGGCTGATACCAACTTTTACTTTTGAAATGTAAATCACTTTGTAGGATAGCTAGTGTTTGTTTGTTTGTTTTACCATTTAATTTTGCGGTCCGTCCCTCTGGAGAAGGAACGTGCTGTTGAACCAACCAACCCTTTTCTCTTAGACTCAAACCGGATATGCCACCAAGCTGTTTTTTGAAAAATAACTCAATCCGAATTCTCGTAGATCTTGTTGTAGTAGAACTGTATGCTGATAAGCCTTTTTCAGAACAAACAGCAGACCAAAATCAACCAAACAAACCCAAGGCACGTAATTTGCTTGTCTCCACCTGGTGTTGATTTTCCATTTCCTTTAAAATTATTCCGACATTTCTCATATGTTGGACGTTCATCAAGATTCTCTTGCCAGCAGTCTCGCATGATTTTGTGCCTAATTTGTAGGTTGTGCCTACAAATTAGGACTAAAGGTTTCATGAGGTGCTGTTGGTGATCTATTGTAAAAGAAGGATTTTTAATATTGAAAGTTTATCGATCATGAATCATGACCACGTGAGTAACTAAAGAAATGTATAATAAGTTGATTAGTAGAATTCAAATTCATAACCAAGAACTAACAAAACATTATCATTGCGTCGTGGTCTTGGCATTCTGTGGCCCTGTTGAAGTAGTTGTATTACCTTTTGCCCATTAAAAGATGGGCAAGGAAAGCCACCTAAAGGGAGAAGTTAAACATAAAAGTGATCTGATCAGCTTTCTTAACTTCTAATGTAACGATGTTATAGTCTTAAACAAAGCGTTCAACAGTGCACGTTAGGTTAGTAATATAAACGAATATAAAGGAGCCTTTTCAGAACAGTTTTTACCAACAGTGTAGTCGCACTTTTACTTTGTCGACAAACTAACTGCCAATGGAAAGCACCAAAAAATTCGAAAAATTAACTAGAATATTATATCCTCTGTAAAAATTAGAATATCTAGATTACACAAGCCTCTCTCTCAAATCGAAATTTTAGGGAGTTTTAAAAGCTCTCCAATTTAAAGGGAAAAAAAAGCAGTTCTGGTTAAGAAAAAAAAAATTATCTCTTTAGATTTTGTGAATATTCAGTACTTTATCAGACTTAATTAGGTATAATGGGTAAATACAATAGAGAGTTTGTATTTACCCATTTTAGGGGGTTCGGAGCTGGGAGAAGTAATCAAAGCGCGCCTTCAATGCACTGTTTCCGTTTATATTAAATAAGGCTATTCAAGGGAAAGCAATTATTGCTAGATAGGTAAGAGAAGAAATAAGTTAGAAATTGTATCTCTCTTTCATATCAGATATTTAAAAATAAGTTTTTCACCAGGTGGAATCACAACGCACACTAACATATTCCCAGTGTCCACAGTTGCTCCCTCTCCATCCTTTGTGTCTACAACGGAATACCGTATTCTTGAGCCATAACGTCCCACATCATCAAACCACATTACAGCCGTCCCATGTCCTATGTCCCATGTTCCAAATGCGGCAGAGAAAAGTGATTCCTTTGCTCCATCAAAGGCGAGCTGTCTAAAAACAACATGTGCGTGAGATGGTTTCCAAAAGTCATCGCAAATCATACCAAGACTCCATCATGATTGGATAATAATTGGTGGGTGCGCGTGGATATATATATATATATATATATATATATATATATATATATATATAACTAACTGCAGACAGTACTGTTTCGGCCTTCTGGGCCTCATCAGTGCAGTGCTGATGCTAGGATGGAGGAAAGACTATATAGTCACCTCAAGTGATCTCACATATGTGGGATCATCTAAGCCATGCCAGAGTGCTCAAACTAGAAAAACTAGTGAGCATGCATATATATATATAGGATTTCTCTTCGAGTGTTTAACTCGATAACTCACGAGTGAGCGCAGCGAGTGAACCCAGAGCATCACATCATTATAAAAAAAAATTTTTCCAAAGGACTGACTATCGAGAAATCCAAACTTAAAAGGTAACTTAGGAAACGCATAGAAACAGATACAAGGTGCTTCGAATGCCTCTTTGTGCCTTTTTTCGCCGGGAAAACTGTCATCCGCGGTAAACGCTTAGATTTTGATCATGTGATCTTATATGTCACACGTGGGCACTTTAAGCAAAGTAAATATGGCGCATAGTAGTTCGGGTGAAAGCAGTTTATTTTGGGGTCTGATTATTCGGAATTTTGAGGCTTCGATGGAAGGTGAACATAATGAAAGGGTTTATGAAGCTGTTGATAGAATCATGCCCTCGCGATTTGAGCCACCAGGACGAACCTAAAATAGAGCGCAAAAGTCAGAAGAGGAGCTGCGGCCGCCTCAATCAAGAAAACGAGAATGGGGAGTGCATTTACGCTTGTAAATAAAGTATCTGAAAATCAGTCGCTCATTAAATGTGGTAGCGATCAAATAAAGAAAACCAAATTTGCGGACTCTTGAATACCATGGGAGTGCAGTGTTTTTACTGGCTACACGCACGCACCTTCCGAAGCTAAGGTTTCACTGACTGAAAATATAAACATACACGCTTGTGGAGGTGAATTGGATAGATTATACACGTTTCCACTCGATTGATTGGCGAACGGTTAAAGATTTCTCGGCTTTTACTTAAAAACACGATGTAGCAAAAAATGTATAGCATTCGCACATGTAGAATTGAACACCCACTTAATATTAACTTGTTGTTTACTTGTTGTCTTTGAACCTTGTTTATAATCTGAATTTTGAGTTATCTCTCACGTTTGTGATAGCTACAGAGCTGATAACTGTCCCTTTTGGTAAAATCAGTCATACAACTTGTGTTCTCTATTTCTTCTGTTCAAAATCGTGAAAAAAATGGCTATTTCACTGATTTTTTTTTTATTACAAGGTATCAGTATGGAAATTGCCTATTAATGTGGAGGGAGAAAGAAAATATCTTTTGCCAAGAAGTAGATGTGGAAAAAAATTTGGAGGATGTAACAACAGAAGCCAGATGTATTGTCCAGCATCCAGGGTTTGACGAAACTCGTGAAGGTTGACTCCGTCTGCATTTGTTTTGTTACAAAACGTCACCACACAGCGCTTCTCAAGTTTTCGTTTTCTTTGGTTTACATCCTGTTGTAAGTGTCAACGCGGCTAAAAATGGTACAGTTTTGGATAACTTGAGCGTGAACATCATATATATATATGATGTTCACGCTCAAGTTATCCAAAACTGTACCATTTTTAGCCGCGTTGACACTTACAACAGTTAGCCGCGTTGACACTTACAACAATACATACCGAGATTTACGCGCCAAAAAGCATCGAGATAAAAATAGTGTCTTCGCGCTAGAGAAGCCAGGTGATTGGTCATACAATTATTTTCACTAGTGAAAAACGAAGTATGGACGCTCTGATTGGCTATATCATTATTTTCACTAGCGAAAAAAACCGTGTCGCTCGCTCACCGCTCCTCTTGACTGATAAATAGCACATTTCGAAGACCGTAAGGGCATTGTTCTCTTGAAAGATGGCTTCAAATCGGACTAACTATTTTCAGAGCCTAGATTCATAAATAGAAGAGTTCATAGACAGACAGGAAAATGAAAACACCAAGAAAAAGGCCAAACACGATGTTGCTCTGTTCCACGAATTTCTTGTTTTGAAAGGCGAGACAATTAAGGAATTTGAGCAGAGGCGTCCCAAGCTCACATCTCGAAAAAGACGAAAGTTTAATTCTCGGACACATATGTATTTCTTAATGAAAGCGTCACGCGTTGTGTTACGCGGTGTTTGGTTTCGCAAGGAATCGTTGACTTAATACGTTATACGGAATAGTGTGGGAAACCAAATATGGTCGATTTACAACGCTAAATATTCCGAAATGTTAACATTTTACACTTTTGTGTGTCCGTTGCGGTTTCTGATGATTTCTGCCGTGAGACGGCTAGGAAATGTACAAAGTTTTAAAACATACATGTTTCGCTTTTGAGCTTTTCGTCATGAACGCGACCCCGGTTAGGCGGGTTACCTCACCTTGACACGTTTACATGGCAAATTGTCACCCCGGCTGATAGGGTTACCCTACCTGGCAGACCGGGAATCCCGCTTAGGCGGGTCACCCCACGTATCATGTAAACGTGATCAAAATAAAATAAGAAATTATAGGGACAGGCGAGTTACCCCAATTAGGCGGGATACCTCACCTACCTGAGGTCCCCCACCTCCATGTAAACAGGCCCCAAGTTCGGGGCAAGCTCATCGGGTTCATTTTGATATTTCGTTTATTATCGCATGTTTATTGTGTCAGTTATCTTCATTGTATTTCGTTTGTTAATCGCCACGCGCATTCTTACACGAGTTCCTGTTAATTTATTGATTCCAGTTTACGAGAAAATGTAAACAATTGCAATAAAGATCAGCGTTTAAATTGGTTCGCGGTCTCCGTAACATTTCCCCGTATTTCAGCACGTTATACTCATCTGGTCATCATGTTTTTAACTCTCCCACTTAATGTTAAGAATTATCTAAGGATCCGACGATATCTGATGCAGGTTCAGCAACAACTTGAAACTCCCTCCAATATGCATATGCACAGGATCAATACGCCAAATGTAGGTTGTCATCAAAAAGTTGCAACAATGGCCTTTATTTAGTATCTTATCTCATAACACATTTGCCTTTCTTTAGCATATTAGTTACTGCGCATAAAGATGGATGGTCGAAGGCATTGAAAATTGGCTTTACTATGGCACTGACAATTGTTTACATCACCTCTGCATTGAACTCCGACATGCAGTTTCACATTCTGGGTGTTTGAAACTTGGTGTTGAACAGACGGTGTGGAGGAAAATTATCATTAATGAATATAACTAAACGGCCCATTGAGGTCATATTAGAACCACCATCATGACCAGCTCCCAGTTGGCTTGTTAGCTCAGTTGGTAGAGCGCTGCACCGGTATCGCAGAGGTCATGGGTTCAAATCCCATACAGGCCTGAATTTTTTTTCAGGCCTTATTTTCACTACTGCCTAAGTAGTGCACATTACTGCGAGGATCACTTTCATTCATGAGGTCATATTGCATAGCATGAATAAAGGGGTAAGTTTCTAAAGAAACTGTGGTGCTGCGTCGGTGGGAGAGTATAACAGGTAATTTAGTGTTAACAACTGGGTTGAAAACGTAAATTAGCCACCGTAAAGGGTAAAAAAGCTGACGTTTCGAGCGTTAGCCCTTCGTCAGAGCGATGACGAAGGGCTAACGCTCGAAACGTCAGCTTTTTTACCCTTTACGGTGGCTAATTTACGTTTTCAACCCAGTTGTTAACACTAAATTACCTGCATATTGCATAGCAATCTTGTGTTACTGACCCAAATTCTGTTTCATTTTTTTTTCTATCCAAACTAAAGCTCTATCCCCAACCTTGCGCAGTCAATCATATTTCTTTCGTACTTTCTTTTCTTTCCTACTTTTTATTACTTTTATCTGACATCTCGCGGGGCCGTGCGGCTTTTTTTTCTGGCCCTGCAAACGCCAACGCGTACCATCGTAAAATAAGGATTGTCGTTAATGTCCTTTTTAATGAAAGCGTGAGCGTGACCATACAGGCTCCTAATGAGAAAAATAGTGGCACCATTTAACTTCGACCGGTGTCTCACGTATGAAATGACTATTAGCCTCATTCGGATACAACAAACCTCTATATCTTAAGTTGAAACTTATCTTTTTAGAGTAAAAAATGAGAGTGAATCAAATTCAGGCTGTAGACTTGACAGGATTAAATTATCGTTTGTATTTTTCCTACACTGTCAGTTAACACTAACACTTTTGTTATATTGTTCATATTGAGATATTCATTACTTTTTAATTAAGCTTTAGACTCTTAAGGGTAAATACTCGGGTAAATAGGTAATGAAATCGATGGGACCTGGTATTTTGATATAAAGAAAGAAAAGATAGTTTCAATGTAACTTTATGCTGAAGTATGAACATAGAGAAATAACATAGTCGGTCTAAAATAAATTTGATGGTCTCAGTGGGGTTTGCCGTGAGTCATAAAATGGCAAATACAAATTAGCCGCTAAATTGTCAAATTTTAACCGTTAGTCGTTAAAAAAGCTAACCGTAAAAATTTTATTTTTATCGCGAGGGAAAAAAATTAACCGTTAGCCGTAAAATGGCCAAAATTTTTTAACCGTAGTCCTAAGAACCATTAGATATAGCATATACTTAAGAACATAAATAAATGAAAAATGGTAATTGTCAATTCCATAATCAGTTCTCACTCTCAAAAATCTTCCACATTCATAGCTGGTTATGCTACCGAGTCTTTTTTGAGAAATAACTCAATCCAAATTCTCGTAGAGCTTGTTGTCGCAGAACTGCATATTGATAAGCCTCTGCCAGAAAAAAAAAAAAAAAAAAAAAAAAGAAGACGAAAATCAACCAAACAAACCCAAAGCATTTGAATTACCATATCATTTGCTTTTTATTTCACCTGATGTTGATTTTCCATTTCCTTCAAATCTTTCCTAAGATTCTCAAAGGTTGGACGATCATCGGGATTCTCTCGCCAGCAGTCTTGCATGATTTTGTACCTACAAATTAGGATTAAAGGTTTCATGAAGTTGAAAGGTTCTCGATTTACTTCACCATATTTTAAATATCTTTCTTTGCTGTTGATGATCTATTGTAAAGGAGGATTTTATTTTTTTTACCGTTGAAAGTTTATCGATCATGAGAAGCGATAAAAAGAATATATAAACCACGTGAATAACTCAAGGATGAACAATAATTTAAATAATCAGGAGATTAAAATTCATAACCAGGTACTTACAAAGCATTATCCACGTGTCGTGGCCTTGGCATTCTGTAACCCTTTCGAAGTAGTTGTATCACCTGTTGCCCATTAAAAGATGGATAAGGCGAGCCACCTTAAGTGAAGAAGTTAAACATTAAATTAATTTGATCAGTTTTCTTAACTTTTAATGTGACGATCTTGTAGTTTAAAACGAGGCGTTTACGACTTTGGCCAGTCATATTTTTGACTTGAACAATGCATGATAGGTTAGGAATTAGAAAGGAGTCTGTCTGCAACGTTCCTTTTTTCCATCAGCGTATGTAAGAAATTTACCTCTCATTCTTCTCTCTTCCTAAACTTAAAAGGAAAACCTATCAGCGACAGTTTACACAGGAAAACTCAATAAATTAAATTTTCTTAACTTTGATCTTAAAGGGATGACTAAGAGCGATTTCTTTTCGAGCAAACTCACATACCGATCGTGAAGATTTCGTAAAGCACAATTCCAAAACTCCACCTAAATTAAAGATAACAAACCAAATAAAAAATTGTTCATGAGTAATGATATGCTGATACTGTCTTAACGCATACAAAAGATATTACATTTATAGCCAGATTCAAGCTTTGAAAAGTTTACAGGACAGTTTAATACTTACACATCACTTTTCGTGGTATATTGTCCATACTGGAGTGCTTCAAAAGCCGTCCATTTCGTCGGCACTCTTCGCTTTCATCCGTTGCAAGTTACAAGAAAATTTGTGAGAAAAAATGTCGAAGAGCGAGGTTGTAAAATCATTTTGAGTATTTCTATCAAATTAGATTTCCAGATACCTCTGTTTTCCATTGGTAGACACCTTCCCAGCCAGCGTCTCGAGCCATTCCAAAGTCAGTTACTTTACATCTCTCTCGCTCACCAACCAAGACGTTGCGGGCTGCAAGATCTCGGTGGATAATCTTTCAAACGTAATGCAAATAACTCATCGTTACTTCACCCTTGTAATCTACCCTAGAGTTAGGTTCTGCAAATGTGCAACAAAGCGGAGTTCTTGTTTTTTCATTTCTTTTTTTCAACACGTTCGTAAACCTATCTTTTCTTCATTAATTGTTTACTTTTTTTAAAACTTTCTGAAGGGGTAAGATCAATTTTCATCGAGATACTGTAACTTCCTATTTATGATATCATAATTCCAGGATAACTATAACTGGAAGATGTCATACATGACATTTTCGCACTTGAATGCAAAAAATCAAGCAATTTTGATCCGAATCCTACTTCCGTGAATTGAATAATTGCTATGGTAAACTAAACCTCAGTAAACCTCATTACAATGAACTATACTTGACACGTCATACGAATATGCTGGCGACCCACCCGCATAGTTGTGACGTTCAGCCCTACTAATTTGTTTTTGTATCTGTTTTTTTGTGTATGTTTTTAAGGTAACCGCAGTATTGGAGAACCTCCCACTGCAATAATTCCCTCCGTTAGGGCCTAAGCACTCAAGTTTTTGAACTGTTTTCAGATGACAGATGCAAAGTCAACTTTGAAGACAGTTTTGAACGGTTCGGCTTGTTTTTGAGCTCTTAGAAAGCAATAAATTAGATACATACTTATCAATGGCGGAACAAAGATTACATGGTTTCTTAGGTAGGAAAAGAATCCGATATCATTTGTTACTTTTCTTCTTCTTCTTCTTTTTTTTTAAAGAACATTACCTTCTTAGACGACAAATATTTCATGCCATCAGCTACTTGCCAAGAAAACTTCATCAACTGCAGAAAAGTCAGACTTGTCTGTGGCTTAACATCCGGGTCGTTGTAGTAATCATCGTTGATACTTCGGCTTTTCCTTAAATAACCCAAAAGATCTCCATAAGGGATATGCTCGATTATTACAAGCAAAGGATCTGTAAAAGATTTAGAAAAAAGCATTCATATATTACGATAAATTAGTACGAAAACAGAAGGACTCGCGTTAAAAATGAATAATATTTATTCATTGAAATGTATCGGACAATACTAACTAACTAAGTTATAGAAAAAGAATTGTTAATTGGATGCCTGGAAGGAAACACAGTTGTCACAAGGACCAGACAAAGAAAAAAAATCAGTCTGCCTCAATACCCTCCGCTAGATTAAAATGGAATAGCAGCGAGCTCGTAGCCAACGACGTCCTACTCAAGGATCATGTCTATCATCCTCAGTACAGATCTAGACCGTTGAGATAAGCAATGAAGAAAGGTTTGCGTATCGAAAGAGCAATAAAACGGTGGGTAACGTTTAAGCTCCGGCATCATACTAAAATAATGTTAAATGAATCTGCAAAAATGTTGGAGCATGGCATTAAGATGATTTCAAAGGATAAAAAAGCATTTTGAGGTCAAACATTTGAAAACATTATTTTATTTTGTATGCCATTAATCGGATCTAAAATTTTGTGTAATGTAACTGTTTCTTGATTCTATTTACCTGATACAGTGACGCATCCCAGCAGTTTGATAACGTGAGGATGAGGTTTGAGTTTCTTCAGAACTTCGAGCTCTGACAGCAAATCGTTTCTTTCTGCGATTGCACCGTCACCTAGATTTTTTTATGCCAAAGGAAAAAAAAAAACCGCCATAAAATTAAGCAAGCATTTCAGAAATTTTATATATATTTAAATCTATGACAAAACGTGCGTGAGTTTTGAGAACTAAACGAATTTTGTGTAAGTAGAATACCATGTAGCATTTTTATGGCCACCGTTATTCTTCCCTCTCTTCCTGGCAAGTTAGTTGCTGTTCCCTGTGCGACTTGACCGAAGGCACCACCTCCAATAACCTTCTCAATGATTACATTTTCTCTTTCTACTTCCCATGAGCGGGTTGCCGGATTAAGTGGTGCATATTCGTTCATTTCTAAATTATTCTGCGTTGGTTCTGCGTATTCCCTTTCCTCTGATCTTATTTCACTCAGGGGCATGTGAGGTCCTGAGTCACGATGCAATACAACATTATCATCGCTTTTTATTCTTCCCTCTCTCCTTGGCAAGTTACTGACTGTTTCCTGAGCGACTTGACCGAACCTACCACCTCCAATGTTCATCTCAATGATTACATTTCCTCTTCCCACTTCCCATGAGCAGGTTGCCTGATTAAGTGGTGCGAATTCGTTTATTTCTAAATTATTCTGCGTTGGTTCTGCGTGTTCCCTTTCCTCTAATCTTATTTCACTCAAGTGAGGTTCTAAGTCACGATGCAAGACATCATCAACATGGCTGTGTTCGATTTCAAGTGCCTCGTTCTGTAATTTAAAAGAAAAACGTACCACACTTAGCAAGACCCTGACATCACACTTAAACAACTGAGGATTACAAAGTAAGTGATTCGCCTTCTTTGGTAGTCTCATCATGTTTTATGGAAAATTTTTTAACTTTATACCGGTATTTAAATAATCGTAAAGTCATAGATTCATTTGTGGATCAGTACCGAGAGGATCTTTCATTAGTAGCTAAAAAGATCAATTTTAGCTAGGAATATTATAGAACTGCAGAAGGCATTAATATTTCCTCCAATTCGTTTGAATGATTCATGGCCAACTACCATTGCATGCCTGCTCTTCTTGGAGTACATTTCTATTAGATCACCCTACTGGTACTCATTCAACATCAGTGCAATCGCTAGAACTTTAAAAGAAACCGTAGGTATCTACTTTATGCCAATACGGATAGAATTCAAACTTACAGCATTTTGGCCGATTTTCTTACTTACAATTTGAGGCCAAAATTGTTCCTGATGGACCACATGCGTTCTGAAAGAAAATCAAACATTGGAAACAGCAGTTCTAGAAAGTTTAAAAGTAGGGATCGTGTGATATCACTGTCACCTAACTTGGACCACGTAAGATGATTTTAAGAAACAACACGAACAATAAGAAAGGAACTTACACAAGTTTTCAACAACTGACGAGTAATCGTTTTACATACAATCTTATGTAAATGTATATGTCTGCCTGGATTTGCAGAAACGTGAGCGCTGTCTTGCATGATTAACAGTCGGACTCAGGCCCTGCCACAGCTTAGTTAGTGGATGAAGTCCCTGTGGTTGGAGGGTGATTGATATTCTAAAGCAGTGGGCTTGAGAAAGGCTGCGATGTCTGCACTTAAGCTGTAGCCCTGGCCGGGTGGTGTTTGCAATCTCAAAAACCCCACCCCTCAATCCGATCCTTTTGAAACTAAACCACCCTCAACCCTCTAGGGTTATAGCTATCAGGGTAAATTTGAGCAAAGGGAGAGTCAAATTAATTAGGAGTGCGAGTTAACCGGGTTCGAGTTAGCGGGGTTCCATTGTAAGCTTAAAAAAGCTTCTCTCAAACTACTAGCAAACTAGGATATTTTGAAGAGTCCAAAACCTACCCTTCCCAACTGCTGGCAAAGACATAAAGCCCGCTCTGTTCTCATCGGCCAGGTTGACGCCCCTTCAAGCGAAATTCTGGAAGGCGGGTGTTGGCAAGCCCTCTCAAGCCCCTTGCTTTGGAGTCAAAACCACCTTCCAACCATATAATGTTTACCCTCGAGCTAAGCTGTGGCAAGTAACGAGCCTGACTGTCAATCTTGTAAGACAGCGGGCACGTTATTGCTAATCTAAGCAGGTATATACATATAAAAATATATTATTTTATATATAAGTTATCTGCTTTCTGTTGATCACTGCAAATTGTGGGTGTATTTTGTATTTTGTATTTTGGAGCCAACGTCATTATCATAAGACTCGCATGCCTGCAAAAGACTCCCTTAAGGCCATCGCACAAGGCTGATAATTATTTGCTTACTGTTGACCACTTCGCGACTTTTGGGGACATGTAGGAGTAACCTCCACTGTTGTATGAGTACAAGCTTGCAAAACCCATTTCAGACATACAGATAATTACATTTTCTCTGCTTTTTATTTACTAGCCAGATATTTAACTTTATCTTACCGATCTCTGTTTTGACCTGAAAATTGCAAGAAAAGAAATAGTGAAATAGGTCAGAGAGCGGCCGTATTTATCAATTAATGGTTATAATTTCCTTATACCATTGATATGCCGGATATGAATGGAACATTTTGCAAGTAAATAATCACCCGCAATCTATGTTCTTTGAAATTATAGGTGTCAGCATAAATTCAGAGGAATCACTTTGTCAGGAGGTCTGAAATTTAACCGAGATGCACATTTGCCTAGCCCTCTGGTCTCTACTTTTCTTTCTATTTCTTCTTTTTTCTCTGATTCTTTCTCAACCCCCTTTTTGGGTTTCTTTCTTTTGAATTTAATTTAGCTCGGACGAGTAAGAATCCCTTCTGAGACCCTCTAACCCTAGGTATGTTCCATTAAAATTAGCATTTCTACTTACGTTTCCAATGTTTCCAAGATTTGAAAATTATAAAAACTGCAAACACCAAGGCAAGGACTCCAATAACTGAACCATAAATAGCATCTTTATTAACTTTCGTTGGTTCAGATGGAACAGGACTAGGAACAGGAACTAATTAGGAATAAATTTGAGATTCATCTCTCCAGAAGCAAAGCCCTCATATCATCAGCCCGTTACTTAAATGATCAAAAAGTCGATCAGTTCATCACAACAACTAAGTGAGTCTACGTGTCGAGACCAGAAAACAATTACTATATTGAGGTATAGTTCATACTTCTTGCTGTACGTATATTTAAGTATGAGTGTAAATGGAAAATTTAGGGAGCACTCGCGTGCGCCTAAAGCAACGTTTACGCTCCCTGGTGCTCTCCAAATCTCCCGCGCGCATCCTGCATACAGCTGTTTCGACAAAGGTTGTCCAAAAACAAGTGTTAAAGCGTACGCGACAATGCCCAAAGGTATTTTGGGAAACATCTAATAAATTTCAATAAAATCTCAGAACCATGCTTCGACCATACAGCGAATACTTGAGATGGCGGTTAATATGGATGAAAGAGTTTTTAAGATACAGCGTTGACGAGGTAGCGGCTGCTTTGTACATGTCGCCAAAAACCATTCTTCGCTACGTATCAAAATGCCTAAATTCTGGTGAAATGAAAGCAGAGACTTTGGGACCACCGTTACAAAGTTTTTTTTTTGCATCCACACGCGGATTTTCTAATAATGGAAGCGGTACTTGACCACCCGGAAAAAAACCCTCTCAAAAATTGCACTGAATATCTACGAACAGACAGGGTCAGAACGTGCTCTTTCCAGCATATCGCTGTATTTGAAACGGAACCGTTTTAGCCGAAAGAGAGTTTGTCAAATATTTCTTGTCAGTGCTACGTTTTGATTTTTCCCAGCTTATGTAAATTTAAGAAAAAACGTGTTTGATTATTATTATTATAGTTATAATCACTCATTTTAAAGCTGACAACAATTTCCCTACAAAGATCTGAAGCAGACAGAGTACTTTTTAGGTCTGCCTCTTGTCTCCTGAATCCCGAGATGTTGATGTTCTTGGATGAAAGCGGATTTGTGTGTGTTTGTTTGTTGTCTAACACAACATTTTGTTCCCTGTTTTACTATTATTTAGCCCTGATCGTTTAGTAGTATCACTTTGTTTTTTTTTTTATTTTATTTTATCAGGACAAAAGACTTAACGTACAAATGGTTATAGCCCGATCGGTAAAAGAGCTGAGGTGAAACGTATGGCGCAGAACTGGGGACCGCGCATAACAGCCATTCCCATTCTTTGTACAGAAGGAATGATTGATCTTGGCCTTTATCAGGGGAACGTCAATGGAGCAACATTTGAAGACTTTGTGGATGAAAAGCTATGCCCCAACTTGCTTCCATTTAATGGAATCTACCCGCGATCAGTGGTCATAACGGGTACAAGAGAATCTTTGGCAATATTAGGATTTTGATTGAATTGTTAAATAATTGTTTCCACCCTTGTCCAAATTCTCTGTTAAAAAAAAATCATTGTAAATAGCCCGCTTCCATAAATTGATTTCTTCCTTTCTTATTTGTCTTTTAGATAATGCAACTATCCACCACACGCAAGCACCGATTGACGCAATTAATGCAACGGGAGCGATTGTTCTTTTTCTTCCACCCCACAGTCCTAATTTCATGCCGTGTGAAGAACGTTTTGCACAAGTAAAGAGCTGGATCAGGGAAAACGATGTAGCCTGGCAATTTTGCATAGATCCAGAACTTATGGTCGAAGAAACGTTTCTTCAATTCACGGATGAAGAAATCAAAAACTACATTCGACATGCAGAGTATTTTTAATGACTTTTTTTTACAACAGTTACTATTCATGTAAATCATGAATTTGGCTCCTACTTTAAAGTTAATATTTCGACAACGTTACAAAATTAAAATGGTGTATTCTAATGACGAGGATTAAATTTACCTCAACTGACTGGAAGTGATCCGCGGGAAATTTAAATTTTCCTCCCCATCATTCGTGCCCAGCATCGTAACTTGAATTCTAGAAGCTTGTGTTCTTTTCGCAATCTCGACAAGCAAGCGTCATAGCTACTCTCTCTTTTTTCGTCGCCATCTTCTTCACTTTCAGTCAGCGCAGTATTGCAGTTGGGTTTGGCTAATTTTAGAAAATGATAATGACTGAAAAAAAGAACCCTGGATGTTGAGCTTCAAGTGCGGCAGAACGTGGCTTGTTTTATAGAGTTTGTAAACAATGCCTTTCCTCTTTTTTCCTGAAGGAACTCTTGAAGGGTCTTTATGTGGGTCCACCCACAAGGTTATAATACCGTTCTTTGCTAAGGATAACGCCTCAGCAAGCTGGATCTCCGATGATATGGAGTACGTTTTCTTTCCGTCGGCGTAGTACCCAATTTGGAATGTTGTGTCTGTCCCGGGTGTGATTTCCCCTGTGCAGTTCTCAAGGTATTGGCATTTTCACATAAGGGCACGCCCTTTACTGAATAGGTGTCGTACCTACCCTTGTTTGTTTCTTTTAACACACGCAGATAGATATTCATAGTTCCGCCTTCCATCGCACTGAAAAACTCGTGAACTTGACGATGACACAAGGATCTACCACAACCCATAATGCCTTTCGGCATTGTCGCGTAGGCCTTAATACTTTTATTGAACAACCTTTCTCGAAACAGCTGTATTTTGACTATGAAATATTTGAAGCCTGTTTCCGATGTTTTGCAGGCGAAATTAGTTTCATCTCAACACCTAGGATGTCAAATATTTTTTCTTCGCAACAGAATTTCTTCATAGTATAACTCCCGGTCATATACGTCACCGGAGGACATGCGTTAAGTTATTTCGGCGTACATGTGGACCTATGCAGAAATTAACTCTCAGTTCAATGAAAACCAGCTGTATTGGAAAAAGAGATGATTTACCTGTAGCTGTTTCTGAGGTCACTTTCCTTCAGGCGGCTGTTTTATAACGGCCGCTTCCACGGTTGACATCGATGTTTTTCGTTGAAAAGCATTTGGCCTTTTACTTAAAAAATTTCTACTTAAAAAACTTATACTGTATACCTTGTAATCAATCGTAATATGTGAATACCATCTGGCTCCTATGATTACATACAATCAAATGTTAGAATAGGCGTTTCGAAAAGTGAAATTTTTACCGCTTATACATCAAAGCTCTGTAAGTGTTCTTCATTCCTCCACTTGATTGCTGATTGCCGCCCTATTAACTAGGATAACGAGTTGGCATAAAAATATCTAATACATCTTACCTTTCACATCGATGGTGGTTTTTTCTGATGCATTACCACATGGATTACTTGCCTCACAGGTATATTTTCCAGCGTCCCTGAAGCTGATTTTTGAGAAAAAAAGTACATTTCCATTTGTTTTTTGACCACTGCTGTCCTTAATCCAAACGACAGTTGGTGCAGGGACCCCAGTTGCTTGGCATGACAGGTTGAAAGACCTCCCTTCGATTAATGTATTTTCCTGCATTTCTTCAATGGATGAAGTCACTGTTGATGAATAAGAAGAAATGTTTATTGTCGCATAAATATAGTTTTACAAATTTAACGGAAGGTCTAGATTCACCCATACAGACCGTCGAAGCTTGGTTAATAATAGATAAATAAATATATTACTGCTCTCCATGAACAAGACTTTAGTTAAATTTGCATACCAATGATCAGTCTGTTATGAATTATGAAATAAATAAGATGCTACGAGCGCACCAGTGAACTCCCCGGCTCATGCTTTACAATATTTTCTCGAGTTCATTTTGAACTATTTGACAAACAGTGTGGAACAAGATCGGTCTAGATGAAGAAATGTTTGATCAATTAACAAATGTTTGACCTTTCCTAAGAGAAAAGACTTTTGTGGCCTTACATGTGTTGACGAAAAATGATTTCAATTTCATCAAAAAAAAACAAGCTTAAATACCTTAGTCGCCTTTGTACATATTTTGTGTCTTCAGACAATCAGATAAATTGAGCTTGCCTACGTCCATTAGTCCGTCAATCTAAAAACTGTCTGACAAACTACCTCATCTAACATGTCTCCAAAACTTAAGTTAAAAATGGTTTCTTTTAAGCATAGACCTAACATCCATTACTTACAGTTAACAATAACAACAAGTCCCGTGCTGTTGCCTGTACCTATGGCGTTCTTGGCCACACATTGATAAACATGCATTCCCCAACTCAGCATCTTTCTCTTCCATACACCAGAGCTGCTAACATCATTTACGGGAAAGTTATTTTCAAACAATGCATAGCCATCTACAGCTGGATTTCCATGGGATGAGCATTTGAAGATTATGGTCTCATTCTCACAGACAACAGACCTACTTGCCGACAACTGAACATTTACTGGAGAGTCTATGGAAACAAAACAAACACATTGCTGTGATGTTGATAGGAACTTATCTCCATAGATACCCTAAGGGCTTGTTTACATGAAGGCGGGAGACCCCAAGTAGGTGAGGTAGCCCCCCAAGCCTTGGTTGAAAAATAGCCAGCGTTTACCTGCAATGTTACAACCCCGGGATCTTGAAATAAGGTTGCTGGTGCGCTAGCAATAATATAACATGAAGGCAACCCCAGCCGGGCGGGTTACTTACATGGCAAATTGCCACCCTGGCTGACTGTGTTACTCTACTCAGCAGAGCAGACAATCCGCTCAGGCGGGCTACACCACTTACATAAGGGGACGCAAGCGGCCTCAACTGTAAGTACTTTTTAGAAATGCTAGGATATTATCCAAACATTCCTAACATTCCGAGCTACGTGAGGGTGTCAAAATCCGTGCGTATGTCACAGAAATGTCACTAGACCTAAAGTACGCCAGGTAAGGGCGAATAAATCGTGTGGATATATTTCTCTTTATAATCTACAATGTAACGCAAAGGAACCGGCCGAGAAATAAAGGCACTATTGATTGCGTGTGAAACAAAAGCATTAGCTGATGACATTTTTATATCAGGCATTAATTCATTTATCTTCTCATATTTATTCGCCCTTATCTGGCGTACTTTAGGTCTAGTGACATTTCTGACATACGCACGGATTTTGACACTCTCGCGCAGCTCGGAATGTTAGGAATGCTAGGATAATATCCTAGCATTTCTAAAAAGTACTTACAGTTGAGGCCGTTGGGGGGGGGGGGGGCATGCAAACGTGCAAACGTGGTCAAGGTAACATAACAGAGTATAAGGAGAGGCCGGTTATTTCAGCTACCTGGGGTGTTCCGCCTCCACATAAAAAGGCCCTAAATGAGTCGTTGGTATAAATGACTTAAACAATGTATTTATAATTTTCGCATGATCCATTCCACAATTAAGGGAATTTCCACAATTATGGTGTTCCTACGTCACCAGACCTCATCCTGGTATTTTGGCATGCGTATAATTGGTGTTTTTCGACCCAAGTTATGTTGAGGTATGCAGATTCTGCAGATTCTGAAAAGCAGGCGCAAAATTTGTTTGAATTTGTTTCAGTGAAGGTCATACTTAGTCCTTTTAACTTACATTGCACGTCGATTGTTATTTTCTCTGATGCATTGCCACACTCATTACTGACTTCACATCTATACTCTCCTGATTCATTCCGGCTAGCATTTGTAAGTGCCAACAAACTTGAATAAACCCGTTGGCCACTGCTTACTTTGACCCAAGAGACCATAGGCGTAGGAGTACCTGCTGCTATACACGGCAAAGTAATACTGTTTCCTTTGGTTACTGTTGCGTTTTGTATTGACTGTATGGACGCAGGCACTGTCATTAAATAGAAGAGATAAAGGAAACACTGATGTACCTATGTAGTAAATACAAATTCACCCATTGTAAACAATAACTGAAAATTTCAAAGGCCAATTAACGTGTTTTAGATCAGCGAAGCTAATCCAAGTAAATTATTTTGCTCCGATCTTATCTATACGCGGAGTAGATTATAAAGCGTTAGTTCTCTGAGGTTGCATTCTCTTTTCAGCGGCTTATTGGAATGTGGATTGATCCGTTGTTCTTCAAGTTCGTGAGATGAAGTCCTCGAGTGCCCCTCAGTGCCTAAATATGGGGTAAGTGTGTCAAAAGAATTATTCTAATAACTTAAAGATGTATGTCATCCCTTTTTTAAATCGTTAATTAAAGAATCATTTTAAGATATCTTAAATATCCTTTACTTGCCTAATTTTTAACTTAGCAATTTGTTTCTTCTTTATCACTGCTTTTGTATTACTTTTTATTTTTTCACACTCTGTCAAGTGTTTTGTTCTGTAAGAGATGGCCACAAGTTTACTTGTCCAGTGTATGTACTTATTGTGTTTTACCCTGTTTAAGTGCTTTGGTACGTCCACAAGTCATTCTCTCAATCTAAAACCCCTTAAAACAGCTTCATTTCATTGCCTGTCGCCAAAACTTTCTCTAAATTGCAGACATCACATCAATTACTTACAGTTTACATTAACAACAAGTCCCGTGCTGTTGCCAGTACCTATGGCGTTTTTGGCCACACATCGATAAACAAACATTCCCCAACTCAGCATCTTTCTCTTCCATACACCGGAGGTGCTAACGTCATGTACGAGAGTGTCATTTTCAAACAATGCATAGCCATCTGCAGCTGGATTTCCATGGGATGAGCATTTGAAGATTATGGTCTCATTCTTACAGAGCGCAGACCTACTTGCCGAAAACTGAACATTTACTGGAGAGTCTATGGAAACAACACAAAAAATTGCTAGGGTGTTGATAGGAAACGCCACAGATACCGTGAGGGCTTGGTTTCATGAAGGTAGGAGAGCCAAAGTGGGTGAGGTAACCCCCTAGCCGTGGTTGAAAAATAGCCCGCTTTTAGCTGCAATCTTACAACTCTGGGATCTAGGAGTGAGGTCGCTGGTGCGCTTACCATGACATAACATGAAGGAAACCCCAGCTGGGCTGGTTACTTACATGGCAAATTGCAACCCTCGCTGACAGTGTTACCCTATCTCAGCAGAGGAAACAATCCGCTTAGGCGAGTTACCCCACTTATCATGCAAACGTGATCATGGTAACATAACAGATCATAAAGAGAGGCTGGTTACCTCACCTGCTTGGGGTTCCCCACCTCCATATAAAAAGGCCCTAAATCAGTCGTTTACAAAAATGACTTAACATAATGTAATTAAAATCTTTTCATAATCCATTCAACAAGACCAGAATTAAGAATTAAGGGTATTTCCACTATATGGTGATCTTACGTCACCAGGGCTCATCCTTGTGTTTTGGCATACATATATTTAGTGTTTTTCTTTCCAAGTTATGTTGAGGTATGCAGATTCTGAAAAACAGACGCAAACTCTGTCTAAATTTGTTTCAGTCAAGGTCATAACTATTCCTTTTAACTTACATTGCACTTCGATTGTTATTGTCTCTGATGCATTGCCACACTCATTACTAACTTCACATCTATATTCTCCTGCTTCATTCCGGCCAGCATTTGTAACCGCCAACAAACTTGAATAAACTCGTTGGCCACTGTTTACTTTGACCCAAGAGACCATAGGTGGAGGAGTCCCTGCTGTTATACACGGTAAAGTAATACTGTCTCCTTTGGTTACTGTTCCGTTTTGTATTGACCGTATGGACGCAGGCACTATCATTAAGTAGAAGAGATAAAGGAAACACTGATGTATCTATGTAGTAAACACAAATTTACCTATCGTAGACAATAACTGACAATTTCAAAGGCCAATTAACGCGTTTTAAATTAGCTATTCTAATCCAAGTAAAGTATTTTGTTCTGATCTTATCTATACGCCGAGTAGTTTTTTAAGCGTTTACTTTTAACATTTCTCTATGATTCCATTCTTGGAAAGGTCTAGCCACTCTTTTTGCAGCGGCTCATCGGAATGTGAAGTGATCCGTTGTACTTTTAGCGCTCGTGAGATGAAGTCCTCGAGTGCCCCTTAATAATTTAAAGATGTATGTTATCGCTTTTTTATTCATTAATTAAAGAATCATTTTAATATACCTTAAATCTCTATTATTTGTCTAATTTTTAACTTAGCAATTTGTTAATTTTTTAACATTACTTTTCTTTTTCTTTTTAATTTTTTCACACCCTGTCAAGTGTTTTATTCTGTAAGAGATGACCACAAGTTTATTTGTCCAGTGTATGTAAGTATTGTGTTTTACCCTCGTTAAGTGCTTTGGTACGTCTTAAAGTCATTGCGTCAATCTATAACCCGTCAGAACAACTTCATTTCATTGCTTGTCGCCAAAACTTAAGTTAAGTGTTTCTCTAAACTAAAGACATTACATCAATTACTTACAGTTTACATTAACAACAAGTCCCGTGCTGTTGCCTGTACCTATGGCGTTCTTGGCCATACATTGATAAACAAACGTTCCCCAACTCAGCATCTTTCTCTTCCATACACCGGAGGTGCTAACATCATACACGAGAGTGTCATTTTCAAACAATGCATAGCCATCTACAGCTGGATTTCCATGGGATGAGCATTTGAAGATTATGGCCTCATTCTCACAGACAACAGACTTAATTGCCGACAACTGAACATTTACTGGAGAGTCTATGGAAACAACACAAACAAATGCTGTGGCGTCGATAGGAACATTCTTCACATATACCTTAAGGGCTTGTTACGTGTACGTGGGAAACCCCATATAGGTGAGGCAGCCCCCCTAGCCGTGGTTGAAAAATACCCTGCGTTTACCTGCATTCTTACAACTCTGGGATCTAGGGTTGAGGTTACTGGTGCGCTTGCATCTGGGTGGGTTACTTAATAATAATAATAATAATATTAAAATTTATAGTGCGCAAATTCCATAAAATGTTCAAATGCGCATTACAAGATTAAAAATTACCATTAAAATAGACTTACAATAATTTTAAGAAACAATTAAAAGTAAACTTAGAATGGCTAAAAAAGCTATAAAAATGCACTACGAAAAAGGTGAGTCTTAAGTTTAGCTTTAAAAATATTTACTGTTCCTGCGCTCCTAATATCCAGCGGTAGTTCGTTCCATAGTTTCGGAGCAGCACAGGTAAAGGAACGGTCCCCCAGTGTAGCTTTCGATTTAAATGATGGATGGCTAAGTAAAAGCTTATCGCTGGAATTTCTTAAATTATATTTGGAGGGGGGTCTAAGGGAAATAAGAGAGGATAGATAGGAAGGGGCTAAAAAATTAAGAATCTTAAAAGTAATTAACAATATTTTAAACTCAATTCTATATCTAATTGGTAACCAGTGTAACTTAAAAATTAAGGGCGTAATATGACAAAATTTCTGTTCTTTAAGAATAAGTCTGGCACAAGCATTCTGTACTTGTTGCAGCTTATTCAACAAGCAGTCCGGTAGTCCATATAATAGGCCATTACAATAGTCCAGGCGGCTCGTTATGAATGCATGGACAAGAGTTTCAGTTGACTGCTGTGAAAGGTACTTTCTGATCCGACGAATATTATAAATGTAGTAAAATGAAGAGGCACAAATTTTCGTGATGTGTGTTGCCATGGAAAGCCTTGAATCAAACCAGGAACCAAGATTTCTCGCAATTGGCACGGGGTGTATGTCACTTACGTGGCAAATTGCGACCCTGGCTGACAGTGTTACCTTATCTCAGCAGAGGAGGCAATCCGCTTAGGCAGGCTACCCCACTGAGAATACAAACATGATCAGGGTAACATAACAGATTATAAGAACAGGCCAGTTGCTTCAACTGCTTGGGGTCCCCAACCTCTACATGAAAGGCCCTAAACGAGTCGTTAATATAAATGACTTTACATAATGTATTTCAAATATTCTCATAATCCATTCGACAAGACCAGTATTTAGAATTAAGGGTATTTCCACTATTATGGTGGTCCTACGTCACCAGGCCTCAGTCTGGCTTGTATTTTGGTGTACGTATATTTAATTTAGTGTTTTTCTACCTAAGTTATGTTGAAATATGCAGATTCTGCAGATTCTGAAAAACAGACCCAACTTTGTCTAAATTTGTTTCAGTCAAGGTCATACCTAGTCCTTTTAACTTACATTGCACGTCGATTGTTATTGTCTCTGATACATTGCCACACTCACTACTGACTTCACATCTATACTCTCCTGCTTCATTCGGGCTAGCATTTGCAAGCGCCAACAAATTTGAATAAAGCCGTTGGCCACTGCTTACTTTGACCCAAGAGACCTCAGGCGGAGGAGTACCTGCTGCTATACACGGCAAAGTAATACTGTTTCCTTTGGTTACTGTTCCGTTTTGTATTGACTGTATAGACGCAGGCACTGTGATTATATAGAGGAGATGAAGGAAACACTTATATCTAGGTGGTAAACACAAACTCACACATTGTAGACAATAACTGAAAATTTAAAAGGCTAATTAACGTATTTTCGATTAGCTATGCTAATCCAAGTAAAGTATTTTGCTCTGATCTTATTTATACGCCGAGTAGATTTTAAGTGTCGCTCTCGCTAAGAGCAGTCCTCTCGACTTCCCTTCCAATGATTTTTCTTTTGTTTTTGGCCATGAAAAGGGTTTAGGATACATGTTTCATAAATAGTTTTGCTGTCCTCTGATTATCTTTTTTTGCGTCGCAAGCCAAAATTGACAGCTTTTGTCGAGGGTGCTGCGACTGAAATAGCATAGCTCACGGAATTCTCTCTCACCACAAGTTGGTAGATATGTTCAATAAGTTTACATACAAAATATGGAAACTTCACTTAAAATCCTATTCATACCAGCGTGATCAGAAAAGACCTTTCCCTTTCACCTTAATTTGCATATCAAAAATTCTCCAAATTATGAGAAATCATTCTCAAAATGCAGGTGTAAATCAGGCAAAAAAGGCATATCGGTGGATAGTTTATACACCAATGAGGTCACTGATTACCTCAAACCCCCGGGTATCTCTCTAGTTTAATTTTTATCCACCAACATCTTAAAACAATGCAAATCCATGTGTTCATTCAAGGAATTACGCAGCGGTTATCCTGATGTTTACAGTAGTGAATTTATTCTTTGGAACAATAAAGAAATAACAATAGAGGGCAAATCTATTTTGTAGAAATATTTGTTTGAAAAAGGAATTTATTTCGTACAGGATTCACTAAATAGAGACGGTAAGTTCTTATCTCTGGAAATTTTTCAAAGGAAATATAATTTTGAACTAAACTACTTAAAGTAATTTGAACTTATTGCTCCAATTTAAAATTATTTGAAGAGAAAAGCACAGGCAACTGCTGTTACAAACAGAAACATATTTGAGGAATGGGTTATTTTCTATTTTCTTCTCTTTAACTAAACGTGGATGTAAAGATTAATACAAATTACTTCAGAAAAAGATTAGGACAGAGCCTACCGCTTTTAAAAGAAGGTGGAGACGTTTTGCAAACTTTGACTCTAGTTGGAATAAGATCTTACACAAAATTTACAAAACGAAGAGGGAAAAAAAGTGAAGAGAATTTGGTTATAAGTTTTTCCACAGAATATTAGTCACTAATAAGGAACTCAAGCCATTCAAAATCAGGAATGATGACTTATGCTTTCAGTGTAAAAATCCTGATTCATTAGAACACACCTTTTTGGAGTGTCCTATGAGTATTCAATTCTATCAAGAAATCCTATCGTGGTTCAATACTTTGAATAACACCCACATAAGTTTATCTGTTGACCAAATGTTACTTCAGAATTACCCCTCCTGCTTTTAGCAATGACCTCCGACGCCAACTGGATTTGCTTATCTTATTAACAAAAAGGTACAAATATAGTTCTAAAATTAATGAGAAAAATCTTAATAATTTACAATTTATAAATAAGATAAAAATGCAAGGGAAAAATGAGAATTTAATTTAAGGTAGTCAAGTACAAATATTGTCAAAAAACCTCTTCGTGTGTTCTTCTTTTTCGTGTTTTGTTAAATTTATCGAATTGGTATTTGATTCATTTATAAGTAATCAAGTAATATAAACAACTTTACATTACACAAATGTAATCTTGTACATATAGGGAAAAAACAAAAACTAGAAGTTCATACTGTGTGTTATTGCGAAATAATAATAATAATTAGGGAAAAAATAGAGATGTGAATAACGTAAGAAAAGTATTGTAATTGCCAGTGGTGTACGTAACCAGTATTGTAAATACTGCAGCGGGATGCTTAAAAAAAATGCACGAGCCCTTTGAAAAACTGAGCGACCGACAAATTAACAAGGCAAGGGCTCATGCCAAAAATGTCGGGGCTGGCTTTATCGTCAACAAAATGCCACACCACAGAGTCCGAATAGACTTGGTGAAACTTGATCACTTTCTGTCCTTTGTAGACCAACCATATTTTTACCAAGATGTGGCCTATGGAACAAGGACTTTAAAACTTGACGTTGGGAATCATCTTGTCATGCCAAATGTCATCAGAATTGTTGGACGATCCTCCATTATTGAACAGTATCTTAAACACTGTTGTGAGGAAGATTTTGACCCCCATGGAAAATCAACGCTTCACAGAATTTTGCAAGTAAGAGAGGCCTCTAAAAGGCGGCCCTTTAAGGGCCAGACAACACCGCTGCAAGCGGAGCGGAAGGGTTTGAAGCAATGCACAAGACAGTAGACGAGTTGGAAGAGGGTGTGGTAACTGAAAAGTGGTGTGAAGAAGTTCGAAGAACACTGAAGGATGCCAAGCGATACCTGAAGACAGAGTATGGGATACGCTGTCAGGAAGATGGTAGTCCTTGCCCTGAAAATTGTATGCGTTTTTCTTTAAGTGATCCTCAAAACCCCGAGTTTTGGAGGAAGTTCTTCCCATGAACATCAAGCTAGCTGTGATAGTTGCGAAATTTTGAAATCCGTGATTCAGGCCTCGGAAAAGAAATTGAATCTCCTTTGATAACTTTTGATAACATAGAGAGAAAATAAGACCTGAAACACGACCGTGATGAAGCCAGAGAGGCGATTTTTCAGTGGAAGGCGCACATCACCAGGACTAAGAACCAGGAGAGAGCAAAACAGAATTTACTCGCTTTCCTCCAAAAGAATGCCTCCCTTATTGTCATGGACTGGGCCAATAAGTTCATCCAACTGAAATACAGAGAAAAGCAGTCTAAGTGGTTCGGAAAGAGAGGAATAAATTGGCATGTTAGCTCAGTTATCACGAGGAATGCAGATGACAACGGCCTCGAGATTATGTCATGTATTTATCTATTAGAAAGCTGTGCCCAAGACTGGTATGCGGTTTTCGCAATTCTGGAAAACCTTCTCGGCAACATCAAACAGATCAAGCCAACCGTAAACGAGGTATTATTGCAATCAGAAGGCACAGGGTATTACCACAACAATAATCTAATTGCAGCTGCCTCTAACGTTGGTACACGCGTTGGAATCAAAGTGATGAGGTAAGATGAAAATTCTTTTTAGATAACAACACAAACACATTCTATAAAGCTGCACGCACCTTCCAAAACCATGTAAACTCTTGGCTTGATCGACTTTAGAACTAAAATTTCGTGCTGTTTCTGTTCATCACAGCAAGTGGTATTTCAGAGTCGACAGAAACAAAGTAGATCAAAATATTTTGATAATATACTGCAAGAATGTATTTATTCTCTCGACCCTTAAAACATCGCATACCGTCGACCCCTGCTTAAAGACAGATTAAAACTAATTTTTGCTTAACCGCAATAGTTTACATATAATTGCTATATGCACAGTACATGTAGCGAATGAATGCATACCTTTCTCAAAGGACATCCGGAGAGAATTCAAGTAGGTTTATTTATTTACCGTCTTGTATTTTTGTTGCCTCTTCTTTAGAATTGTTATAAGTATAATTTTCATTTTAACATTTTCATGATGAGCAGAATTTGGTGGTAAAGGCAGGAGCATACACTGAGCTTACCTAACAACATCTGTATTAGTATGGCAGGTATTGATAGATCAGTTATTCAAACCGAGATACTTTCTTTTCTTATTCTAAAGGTATGATTTTTCTAAACCACAATCTAGCAAGGATGTTTGCGATCGCATCATTAGTCCAATGAAAGGGGCAACTCGTAGATATTGCAGTGAAAGCCATAAAATTTTGACAGCAGCTGACATGCACGAGGCATTGAAAGTGAGATAAGTGAACGGATCATCAGCTGCTGTTTGCGAGATTGATAGTGACAAAAAGCAAGTAAAAATTAAGTGTATCGATAACTTCAGCTTTTTTCACAATTTTGCCACTGAAAAGGATGGTCTTCGTCTCTCAAAAGCCTGTGGGGTCGGCAAGGGCAAATTAACACCATGGTCAGAGCTCATCCTTGAGAAGCAAGGCCTCGTGGTGTTAGCGGAAGTTGAGAATCATGGTTTCTTTGCCACAGCGCCACGAACCATAAAACAGAATCGCAGTCACAGTCAAAGTTCCAGCGATAATAAAGAAGACATGCTGTGTGACTGTCCAGATCAAGGATGCTGCTCTGAGTTCACTTCTTCAGAAGAACTCCAAGATCATGCGCACCTCGGGGAGCACAGCAAGAGAGAAGCATCAGAGAGCCTTTCCGACGGCCTCAGACGTGACTGGGCCATGAAATTTTCCTCCCTAACGCTTGCAGCACTCGAAGCAACAGGAAAAGTTAAAAGTGAAGTGTGCAAGATGGGCTGGGCTCCTCAGAAACCGCGAGACTGTGGAACAAGATTCACTGAGAAAGTGAAAGAATATCTTTCAAGTAGGTTTCAAACCAGTGAAAGAACTGGCAGAAAAGCCGATACCGCGCAAGTTGCGGTAGAAATGAGAAAGACCAGAGAAGCAGATGCTGTAAGAAAATTCATCACAAGTGAATGGCTAACGAAGAGCCAGGTTCATAGCTACTTTTCGAGGCTTTCTGCGATGAAACGAAGAAGAGCCGCAAAAGATCAAGAGCAGGATGCAAACGACGACGACGACGACGAAAGTCTCATCGAAGAAGAAAGCGGTTACCTTCAACACAAAGCAAGGACAAAGGAGGTAGCAGATGCTATTTTCGAAATCGGACTTACTCATCCAATATTATTTGATAATTATTTACGACACGTTAAGGAAGTTTAAAGTCACTACGCGGAGGGAAATGCGTGCTTTTTTCGAAATTGCTTTCAAAGCCCAAGATTCAATGGTCACCTTACTCAAGAATTAAATGACATGGTGACAGAGTGCACGTCTTTCCAAGAAACTTTGGAAGGCTGTTCCTAACTCTGTGCTTCATTCCATTTCATGACTTTCGAACGACGCTCTCAGAACGAATTAGTGTCGAATTTGTGCCTGTTTTTGTTACAACAGCATAATAACGTAACACAATATTTTCCTTTTAAGCTACGCAGTATATATCCAATGACCAGAGTCCACTCTCTGCATGGTTCATGACCTCATTCAAGGGAGACGTCTTTCGATTGCTTTTGTTTTCTTTGTTGGTCCTGCTAGCGTTACGACTGATCACGTTTATGTGAGATGTTTTTGGTCAATTTTTATAATAATGGAAATAAGCTTTAACATGTGCATAATTGAGTAAGCACATGGATTTGCGTTGTTTTCAAGATGTTGGTGGATGAAAACTAGAGAGATACCCGCGGGTTTGAAGTAATCAGTGACCTCATTGGTGTATAAACTATTCACCGATATGCTTTTTTCGCCCGATTTACACCCGCATTTCGAGAATGATTTCTTATAAATTGGAGAATTTTTGATATGCAAATTAAGGTGGAAGGGAAAGGTCTCTTCTGATCACGCTGGTATGAATAGGATTTTAAGTGAAGTTTCCATATTTTGTCTGTAAACTAACTGAATATATCTTGCAACAACTTGTAGCAAGAGAGAATTCCGCGAGCTATGCTATCGCAGTCGCAGCACCCTAAACAAAAGCTGACAAATTTGGACTTTCGATCGTTGTCTCCACAGGGGGTCTAGCTAAAAATCAAATTTGGCTTGTGGTGACGCGAAAAAAGAGAATTAAAGAACAACCAAACTATTTATAAAACTTGTGTCCTAAACCCTTATCATGGGCACAAAATGGAAAAATTTATTGGTAGGGAAGTCGAGAGGACTGCTCTAGGCGAGAGCAGCAGTTAAAGCATTTATTTTTAACAGTTCTCTCGGTTGCATTTTGTGGGAAGGTAGAGCCACTCTTTCAGCGGCTCATTGAAATGTAGATTGACCTGTTGTACATTAAACACTAATGAGATGAGGTCCTATAGTGCTCCTTAGTGCCTAAACATTGGGTAAGTATGTCAAAACAATTATTGTAATATCTTAAAGATGTTTGTTATCACTTTTTTTAAAAAAATATAAATCAAAGAATCATTTTAAGATACCCTAAATCTCTATTACTTGCGTAATTTTTACATTAGCAATTTTTTACTTCTTAACCATTAATTTTCTATTTCTTTTTATAAAGATGGCCACAAGTTTACCTGTCCAGTATACGAAAGTAATGTGCTTTATTCTCTTTATGTGCTTTGGTACGTCCACAAGTCATTCCGTCAATCTCTTACGCGTCAGAAGAGCATCATTTCATTGCCTGTCGCCAAAATTTAAGTTAAAAAGTGCTTCTCTAAATTACAGACATCACATTAGTTACTTACAGTTTACATTAACAACAAGCCCAGTGCTGTTGCCAGTACCTATGGCGTTCTTGGCCACACATTGATAAACAAACATTCCCCAACTCAGCATCTTTCTCTTCCATACACCAGAGCTGCTAACATCATTTACGAGAGTGTCATTTTCAAACAATGCAAAGCCATCTACAGCTGGATTTCCATGGGATGAGCATTTAAAGATTATGGTCTCGTTCTCACAGACAACAGACCTACTTGCCGACAACTGGACATTTACTGGAAAGTCTATGGAAACAACACAAACAAATTGCTGTGGCGTTGATAGGAAACTCCACAGATACCTTAAGGGCTTGTTTTTATGAAGATGGGAGACCCCAAGTAGATGAGGTATACCCCCTTACCGTTTTTGAAATTCGGCCCGGGTTTACCTGCAATCTTACAACCCTGGGATGTAGGGGTGAGGTTTGCTGGTGCGCTTGCATGATATAACATGAAGGCAACCCCAGCGGCGCGGGTTACTAACATGGCAAATTACGACCCTGGCTGACAGTGTTACCCTAATCAGCAGAGCAGGATATCTGCTCAGGAAAGCTACTACTATACAGACTATAAGGAGCAACAGACTATAAGGACAGGCCGGTTACCTCACTTGCCTGGGTTCCCCCACTTCCACATAAAAAGGCCCTAAATGGGTCGTTAGTATAAATTACGCAACATAATGTATTTCTAATTTTCTCATAGTCCATTCGACAAGACCATTATTAAGAAATAAGGGTATTTCCACTATTATGGTGGTCCTACGCCACCAGGCCTCCTCCTTGTTTTTCGCATAAGTATATTTGGTGTTTTTCTACCCAAGTTATGTTGACGCATGCGGATTTTACAGCTTTTGAAAAACAGACGCAAACTTTGTTTGAATTTGTTTCAGTGAAGGTCATACATAGTCCTTTTATCTTACATTGCACGTCGATCGTCATTGATATAACATGATATAACCTGAAGACAACCCCAGCTGGGTGGGTTACTAACATGGGAAATTACGACCCTGGCTGACAGTGTTACCCTAATCAGCAGAGCAGGCAATCCGCTCAACATAACAGATTATAAGGACAGGCCAGTTGCTTCACCTTCTTGGGGTCACCCACCTTTACATAAAAGGCCCTAAACGAGTCGTTAATAAAATGACTTATCATTATGTATTTCAAATTTTCTCATAATTTATTCGACGAGACCACTATTAAGAATTAAGGGTATTTCCACTATTTTGGTCGTCACCAGGCCTCAGCCTAGCTTGTATTTTGGTATACGTATATTTAATTTAGTCTTTTTCTACCCAAATTATGTTGAGGTATGCAGATTCTGCAGATTCTGAAAAACAGAGGCAAACTTTGTCTAAATTTGTTTCAGTCAAGGTCATACCTAGTTCTTTTAACTTACATTGCACGTCGATTGTTATTGTCTCTGATGCATTGCCACACTCATTACTGACTTCACATCTATATTCTCCTGCTTCATTCCGGCGAGCATTTGTAAGCGCCAACAAATTTGAGTAAACCCGTTGGCCACTGCTTACTTTGACCCAAGAGACCACAGGCGGAGGAGTACCTGCTGCTATGCACGGCAAAGTAATACTGTTTCCTTTGGTTACTGTTCCGTTTTGTATCGACTGTACAGACGCAGGCACTGTCATTAAATAGAAGAGATGAAGGAAACACTTATATCTGGGTAATAAACACAAATTAACACATTTTTAGCCGCAAACGCAAATCGTTCGTGTCTAACTTTACTAGAACAAACTTCCGTTCATTGATAAGTTAACAAACTTGACATGAACACATATGTGATTATGCCAAAAGACGAAAAAGATGAAACACAAAGCACGATAGTTCCACAACCTCGACAACTAACGAAGTAAATTACGCACCAACAGAATATGTACAATATGCAAATAAATATAACAAGTAAAAAACTGGTAACCGACAAAGAACACTAATGAAGAAGAAAAACTAAACACCTGAAACCAAACTATGAGACAAAAAAAATCATTCTTGAGCCTGCAACGTTGTAGACAATTTGAAAGGCCAATTAACGCGTTTTAGATTAGCCAAGGTAATCCAAGTAAAGTATTTTGCTCTGATCCTATCTATACGCCGAGTAGATTGTAAAGCGTTTAGTTTTAACAGTTCTCTGAGGTTGCATTCTTTGAGAAGTTCAAGCCACCCTTTTTCAGCGGCTCATCGGAATGTGAATTGGCCCGTTGTACTTTTAGCACTCGTGAGATGAAGTCCTCGAGTGCCCCTTAGTGTCTAAACATGGGGTAAGTATGTCAAAAGAATTATTCTAATAACTTAAAAATATATGTTATCATTTTTTTAACATAAGTTAAAAAATCACTTTGAGATACTTTAAATCTCTATTTCTTGCCTGATCTTTACATTAGCAATTTGTTACTTCTTCATTATTACTTTTCCATTTCTTTTTATTTTTCCAAACCCTGTCAAATGTTCTATTTGTACGAAATGGCCACAAGTTTACCGATCCAGTATATGTAAGTAAATTGTTTTTTACCCTCATAAAGTGCTTTGGTACGTCCACAAATCATTCCTTCAATCTATAACCCGTTAGGACAGCTTCATTTCATTGCCAACCCAAAAACGTAAGTTAAAAAGTGCTTCTCTAAATTGCAGACATCACATCAGTTACTTACAGTTTACATTAACAACAAGTCCTGTGCTGTTGCCAGTACCTATGGCGTTTTTGGCCACACACTGATAAACAAATATTCCCCAACTCAGCATCTTTCTCTTCCATACACCAGAGCTGCTAACATCATTTACGAGGGTGTCATTTTCAAACAATGCATAGCCATCTACAGCTGGATTTCCATGTGATGAACATTTCAAGATTATAGTCTCATTCTCACAAACAACGGACTTACTTGTCGAGAACTGAACATTTACTGGGGAGTCTATGGAAACAACACAAACAAATTGCTGTGGCGTTGATAGTAAACTCCACGGATACCTAAAGGGCTTGTTTAATTGAAGATGGGAGACCCCCAAGTAGGTGAAGTAACCCCCCTAACTGTGGTTGAAAACTAGTCCGCGTTTACCTGCAATCTTACAACCCTGAGATGTAGGGTGAGGTTGCTGTTGCGCTTGCATTGATATAACTCGAAGGCAACCCCAGCTAGGTGGGTTACTTACATGGCAATTTGCGACCCTGGCTTACAGTGCTACCTTAATTAGCAGAGCAGGCTATCCACTAAGGCGGGCTACCCCACTTACCATACAAACGTGATCAAGGTAACATAACAGATTATAAGGAGAGGCCGGTTACTTCGACTGCTTGGGGTCACCCACCTCCACATAGAGAAGCCCTACATTAGCCGTTATTATAAATTACTTAATATAATGTATTTATAATTTTCTCATAGTCCATCCGACAAGATCAGTATGTTCGCTATTTATGGTGTTCCTACGTCACCAGGCCTTATCCTTGTTTTTTGCCTTCGTATATTAGGTGTTTTTCTGCCTAAGTTATGTTGAGGTATGCAGATTCTGCAGATTCTGAAAAAAAGATGCAAACTTTGTCTGAATTTGTTTCAGTCAAGGTTATAACTAGTCCCTTTAACTTACATTGTACGTCGATCGTTATTGTCTCTGATGCATTGCCACACTCATTACTGACTTCACATCTATATTCTCCTGCTTCATTCCTGGTAGCATTTGTAAGCGCCAACAAATTTGAATAAACCCGTTGACCACTGCTTACTTTGACCCAAGAGACCATAGGTGGAGGAGTACCTGCTGCTATACACGACAAAGTAATACTGTTTCCTTTGGTTACTGTTCCGTTTTGTATTGACTGTATAGACGCAGGCACTGTCATTAAATAGAAGAGATGAAGGAAACACTTACATCTAAGTAGTAAACACAAATTAACATATTGTAGACAATAACTGACAATTAAAAGGCCAATTGAAGCGTTTTAGATTAGCTAAGCGAATCAAAATAAAGTGTTTTGCTCTGATCTTATCAATACGCCGAGAAGACTTTAACGCGTTTCCTTTTAACAGTTCTCTGAGGTTGCATTCTTTGGAAAGGTGGAGCCACTCTTTTTGCAGCGGCTCATCAGAATGTGGATTTACCCGTTGTGCTTTGAGCGCTCACGATGTGAAGTCCTTGAGTGCCCCTCAGTGCCAAAACATAGAGTAAGTATGTCAAAAGAATTAGTCTAATAACTTAAAGATTTATGTTATCACTTTTTCCTTAAATTTATTAAAGAATTATTTTAAAACACCTTACATCTCTTTTACTCGCTAATTTTTACACTAGCAATATGTTACATCTTTATCATCACTTCTCTATGTCTTAATTTATTCACACCCTGGGAAGTGTTTTGTTCCGTAGGAGATGGCCACAAGTTTACCTCTCTAGTGTATGTTAGTAATGTGTTTTACCCTCTTTAAGTGCTTTGGTACGTCCACAAGTCATTCCGTCAATCTATAACCACTTAGAACAGCTTCATTTCATTGCCTGTCACCATAATGTAAGTCAAAAAGTGCTTCTCTAAATTACAGACATCACATCAGCTACTTACAGTGTACATTAACAAGGAGTCCCGTGCTGTTGTTAGTACCTATAGCATTTTTGGCCACACATTGATAAACAAACATTCCCCAACTTAGCATCTTTCTCTTCCATACGCCAGAGCTGCTAACATCATTTACGAGGGTGTCATATTCAAACAATGCATAGCCATCTACAGCTGGATTTCCATGGGATGAGCATTTGAAGATTATGGTCTCATTCTCACAGACAACAGACTTACTTGCCGCCAACTGAACATTTATTGGAAGGTCTTTGAAGACAACACAAAAAAATTGCTGTCGCATTAAAAGAAAACTCCACAGATACCTTAAAGGCTTCTTTACATAAAGATGGGAGACCCCAAATAGGTAAGGGGACCCCACCCTAGCCGTGGTTGAAAAACAGCCGGCGTCTACCTGCAATCTTACAACCATAGGATTTAGAGGTGAAGTTTCTGGCGCGCTTGTAGTGATATCACATAAAGGCAACCCCAGCTGGGTGGGTTACTCACATGGTAATTTGCGACCCTGGCGGATAGTGGTATCCTAATTGACAGAGGAGGCAATCCGCACAGGTGGGTTACCCACTTATCATGCAAACGTGATCAAGGTAACATAACAGATTATAAGGAAAGGCCGGTTACTTCAACTGCCTAAGGTCACCTATCTCCACATAAAAAGGCACGTAATGAGTCGTTAGTATAAATTACTTAACATAGTGTATCTATAATTTTCTCATAATCTATTCGACAAGACAAGTTTTAAGAATTAAGGGTATTTACGCTATTATTATGGTCCTACAACACACTGCCTTATCCTTGCATTTCGGCATGTGTATATTTGGTGTTTTTCTGCCCAAGTTATGTTGAGGTATGCAGGTTTTGCATATTCTGAAAAACAGGTGCAGTCTTTGTCTGAATTTGTTTCAGTGAAGGTGATACGTAGTTCTTTCAACTTACATTGCACGTCGATCGTTATTGTCTCTGATGCATTGCCACACTCATTACTGACTTCACATCTATATTCTCCTGCTTCATTCCGGCTAGCATTTGTAAGCGCCAACAAATTCGAGTAAATCCGTTGACCACTGCTTACTTTGACCCAAGAGACCATAATTGGAGGAGTGCCTGCTGCTATACACGACAAAGTAATACTGTTTCCTTTGGTTACTGTTCCGTCTTGTATTGACTGTATAGACGCAGGCACTGTCATTAAATAGAAGAGATGAAGGAAACACTTATATTTAAATAATAAACACAAATTAACATATTGTAGACAATAACTTACAATTGAAAGGCCAATTGACGCGTTTTGGATTAGCTAAGCTAACCCAAGTAAAATATTTTGCTCTGATCTTATCTATGAGCCGAGAATACTTTAAAGCATTTTGTTTTATCATTACTCTGAGTTTCCATTCTTTGGGAAGGTCGACACACTCTTTTTGCAGCGGCTCATCAGAATGTGGATTTACCCTTGTACTTTGGGCGCTCGTGAGATGATGTCCTCGAGTGCCCCTCAGTGCATAAACATGGAGTAAGTATCTCGAAGAAACCACACTAATAACTTAAAGATGTATGTTATTATTTTCTTTTTAACATTAATTAAAGAATCATTTTAAGATACCTTAAGTCCCTCTTACTTGCCTACTTACCAAGGTGTTACTTCTTTATCATTACTTTTCTATTTCTTTCCTTTTTTCACACCCTGTGAAGTGTTTTGTTTTGTGAGAGATGACCACAAGTTTACCTGTCCAATGTATGTAAGTAATGCGTTTTACCCTCTCTAAGTGCTTTGGTACGTCCACAAGTCATTCCGTCAATCTATAACCCATTTGAACACCTTCATTTCATTTCTTGTCGCCAAAATCTAAGTCAAAGAGTTCTTCTCTAAATTACAGACATCACATCAGCTACTTACAGTGTACATTAACAACAAGTCCTGTGCTGTTTCCAGTACCAACGGCGTTTTTGGCCACACATTTATAAACAAACATTCCCCAACTCAGCATCTTTCTCTTCCATACACCAGAGCTGCTTAAATCATTTACGAGAGTGTCATATTCAAACAATGCATAGGCGTTTACAGCTGGATTTCCATGGGATAAGCATTTGAAGATTATGGTCTCATTCTCACAGACAGCAGACCTACTTGCCGACAACTGAATATTTACTGGAGGGTCTATGGAAACAACACAAGCAAATTGCTGTGGCGTTAATAGGAAACTCCACAGATACCTTAAGGGTTTGTTTACATAAAGATGGGGGACCCCAAGTAACTGAGGTGCCCCCCCCCCCTAGCCGTGGTTGAAAAACAGCTATTGTTTAACTGCAATCTTACATCCACAGGATCTAGAGGTGAGGTTTCTGGTGCGCTTGCAATGATATAGCATGAAGGCAACCCCAGCTTGACTGGTTACTTACTTGGCAATTTGCAACCCTGGTAGACATTGTTACCCTTGTTAGCAGAGGAAGCCATCCGCTCAGTCAGGTTAGCCCACTTATCATGTAAACGTGATCAAAGTAACATAACAGACTATGAGAACAGGCCAGTTGATTCGACTGCCTGGACTCCCCCACCTCAACATACAAAGGCCCTAAATGAGTCCTTAGTATAAATTACTTAACGTAATGCATCTATAATTTTCTCATTATCCATTCGACAAGACCATTATCAAGAATTAAGGGTATTTGCGCTATTATGATGGCCCTACAACACCAGACGTTATCCTCGTTTTTTGGCATTGGTATATTTTTTTTCTGCCTAAGTTATGTTGAGGTATGCAGGTTTTTCATATTCTGAAAAACATGTGCCAACTTTGTCTAAATCTGTTTCAGACAAGGTTATACCTAGTCCTTTTAACTTACATTGCACGTCGATCGTTATTGTCTCTGATGCATTGCCACACTCATTACTGACTTCGCATCTATATTCTCCTGCCTCATTCCGGCTAGCATTTGTAAGCGCCAACAAATTTGAATAAACCCGTTGACCACTGCTTACTTTGACCCAAGAGACCGTAGCTGGAGGAGTACCTGCTGCTATACACGGCAAAGTAATACTGTTTCCTTTGGTTACTGTTCCGTTTTGTATTGACTGTATAGACGCAGGCACTGTCATTAGATAGAAGAGATGAACACAACACTTATATCTAGGTAGGAAACAAAAATTAACATATTGTAGAGAAATTCAAAGGCCAATTGACGTGTTTTAGACTAGCTAAGCTAATCCGAGGAAAGTATTTTGCTTTGATCTAATTTATACACCGAGTGAATTTTAAAGCGTTTACTTTTAACAGTTCTCTGAGGTTGTATTCTTTAGGAATATCGAGCCACTCTTTTCAGCGGCTCATCAGAATGTGGATTGACCCGTTGTACTTTTAACGCTGGTGAGATGAAGTCCTCGAGTGCCCCTTAGTAACTAACCGTGGGTTAAGTATGTCAAAAGAGTTATTTCATTGCCTTTAGCCAGACCTTAAGTTAAAAAGTGCTTCTCTAAATTACAAACATCACAACAGCCACTTACAGTTTACTTTAACAACAAGTCCTGTGCTGTTGCCAGTACCTATTGGGTTCTTGGCCACACATTGATGAACAAACATCCCCCAACTCAGCATCTTTCTCTTCCACACACCAGAGCTGCTAGCATTATTTACGAGAGTGTCATTTTCAAACAATGCATAGCCATCTACAGCTGGATTTCCATTGGATGAACATTTGAAGATTATGGTCTCATTCTCACAGACAACAGACTTACTTGCCGATAAATGAACATTTACTGGAGAGTCTATGGAGACAACACAAACAAATTGCTATGGCGTTGATAGGAAACTCCACAGATACCTTAAGGGCTTGTTTACATAAAGATGGGAGACCCCAAGTAGGCGAGGTAACACTCGTAGCCGTGGTTGAAAAATAGCTATGGTTTAACTGCAATCTTACAACCATAGGATTTAGAGGTGAAGTTTCTGGCGCGCTTGCAGTGATATCACATAAAGGCAACCCCAGCTGGGTGGGTTACTCACATGGTAATTTGCGACCCTGGCGGATAGTGGTATCCTAATTGACAGAGGAGGCAATCCGCACAGGTGGGCTACCCACTTATCATGCAAACGTGATCAAGGTAACATAACAGATTATAAGGAAAGGCCGGTTACTTCAACTGCCTAAGGTCACCTATCTCCACATAAAAAGGCACGTAATGAGTCGTTAGTATAAATTACTTAACATAGTGTATCTATAATTTTCTCATAATCTATTCGACAAGACAAGTTTTAAGAATTAAGGGTATTTACGCTATTATTATGGTCCTACAACACACTGCCTTATCCTTGCATTTCGGCATGTGTATATTTGGTGTTTTTCTGCCCAAGTTATGTTGAGGTATGCAGGTTTTGCATATTCTGAAAAACAGGTGCAGTCTTTGTCTGAATTTGTTTCAGTGAAGGTGATACGTAGTTCTTTCAACTTACATTGCACGTCGATCGTTATTGTCTCTGATGCATTGCCACACTCATTACTGACTTCACATCTATATTCTCCTGCTTCATTCCGGCTAGCATTTGTAAGCACCAACAAATTTGAGTAAATCCGTTGACCACTGCTTAATTTGATCCAAGAGACCATAGGTGGAGGTGTTCCTGCAGCTATACACGACAAAGTAATACTGTTTCCTTTGGTTACTATTCCGTTTTGTATTGACTGTATAGACGCAGGCACTGTCATTAAATAGAAGAGATGAAGGAAACACTTATATCTAAATAATAAACACAAATTAACATATTGTAGACAATAACTTACAATTGAAAGGCCAATTGACGCGTTTTAGATTAGCTAAGGTAACCCACGTAAAGTATTTTGCTCTGATCTTATCTATAAGCCGAGAATACTTTAAAGCATTTTGTTTTATCATTTCTCTGAGTTTGCATTCTTTGGGAAGGTCGACACACTCTTTTTGCAGCGGCTAATCGGAATGTGGATTTACCCTTGTATTTTGGGCGCTCGTGAGATGATGTCCTCGAGTGCCCCTCAGTGCATAAACATGGAGTAAGTATGTCAAAGGAACTACTCTAATAACTTAAAGATGTATGTTATTACTTTCTTTTTAATATTAATTAAAGAATCATTTTAGGATGCCTTAAATCTCTTTTACTTGCCTACTTACCAATGTGTTACTTCTTTATCATTACTTTTCTATTTCTTTCCTTTTTTCACACCCTGTGAAGTGTTTTGTTTTGTAAGAGATGGCCACAAGTTTTACCCGTCCAATGTATGTAAGTAATGTGTTTTACCCTCTTTAAGAGCTTTGGTACGTCCACAAGTCATTCTGTCAATCTTTCACCACTTAGAACAGCTTCATTTCATTGCCTGTCGCCAAAAATTTAAGTCAAAGAGTGCTTCTCTAAATTACAGACATCACATCAGCTACTTACAGTGTACATTAACAACAAGTCCTGTGCTGTTTCCAGTACCTATGGCGTTTTTGGCCACACATTTATAAACCAAAATTCCCCAACTCATTATCTTCCTCTTCCATACACCAGAGCTGCTAGCATCATTTACGAGAGTGTCATATTCAAACAAAGCATAGGCATCTACAGCTGGATTTCCATGGGATAAGCATTTGAAGATTATGGTCTCATTTTCACAGACAACAGACTTACTTGCTGACAACTGAACATGTACTGGAGGGTCTATGGAAACAACACAAACAAATTGCTGTGGCGTTAATAGGAAACTCCACAGATATCTTAAGGGCTTGTTTACATAACAATGGGAGACCCCAAGTAACTGAGGTGCCCCCCCCCCCCCCCCCCTAGCCGTGGTTGAAAAACTGCCATTGTCAACTGCAATCTTACATCCACAGGATCTAGAGGTGAGGTTTCTGGTGCGCTTGCAATGATATAGCATGAAAGCAACTCCAGCTTGGCAGGTTACTTATCTGGCAATTCGCAACCCTGGTAGACAGAGTTACCCTAATTAGCAGAGGAAGCCATCCGCTCAGTCAGGTTAGCCCACCTATCATGTAGACGTGATCAAGGTAACATAACAGACTATGAGAACAGGCCAGTTACTTCGACTGCCTGGGCTCCCCCACCTCAACATACAAAGGCCCTAAATGAGTCTTTAGTATAAATTACTTAACATAATGTATTTATAATTTTCTCATTATCCATTCGACAAGACCATTATCAAGAATTAAGGGTATTTGCGCTATTATGGTGGTCCTACAACACCAGACGTTATCCTCGTTTTTTGGCATTGGTATATTTTTTTCTACCTAAGTTATGTTGAGGTATGCAGGTTTTTCATATTCTGAAAAACATGTGCCAACTTTGTCTAAATCTGTTTCAGACAAGGTCATACCTAGTTCTTTTAACTTACATTGCACGTCGATCGTTATTGTCTCTGATGCATTGCCACACTCATTACTGACTTCGCATCTATATTCTCCTGCTTCATTCCGGCTAGCATTTGTAAGCGCCAACAAATTTGAATAAACCCGATGACCACTGCTTACTTTGACCCAAGAGACCGTAGCTGAAGGAGTACCTGCTGCCATACACGGCAAAGTAATACTGTTTCCTTTGGTTACTGTTCCGTTTTGTATTGACTGTATTGACGCAGGCACTGTCATTAAATAGAAGAGGTGAAGAAAATACTTATATCTAGGTAGGAAACAAAAAGTAATATATTGTAGAGAAATTCGAAGACGTGTTTTAGATTAGCTAAGCTAATCCAAATAAAGTATTTTGTTTTGATCGATTCTACACGCCGAGTGGATTTTAGAGCGTTTTCTTTTAAGAGCAACTCCATGCAAATATCGACCAAAGTGCGGCAAGGCTCAAACAATCAAAATCGCTCTTCTTTTGCATTCTAGTAGACTTTAGTTAGTGTACAAACGCCATTTAATTTTTTCTTTGAAAGATCCGTTCCTTACCGAGAAAAACGTGGAAAACCGTTTCAAGCCCCTGCTGACGATTTTGCAAGCCAAAAGCAGGGTTGAAATTCACTATGATTCGCTTCACTCGCGTTTCAAAACAACCGCGCTAAAATAAAAGCATATCGCTAGAATTTTAAGTATAACTCGTTGTTGACCAAAATATATTATATTTTTAGCATTACAACAGTCTGAGTAATTATAAAAAGCTAAAGCGTACAGCTACCTGTTGTTTACCCACGAGAGGTAGTTGAAAAAAGCGACGATTTTCATCATGTGCCTTTGATCAGAATTTTTTAGGATTGAAGGAGAAAACACTAAGAGTATCAAACTTTTATGTTATTTAAAAGTTTTTTTGGGAAACTACTTCGAGCTTCTCAGAAATCATTTGAAAATCGTGTTTCAGACAACATAAAATAACGCCATCCAACAGATGAGTCACCAGCAACATTTGACCTTAGGTTTTCGTTTACAACGCTAGCGCTGGTAGCCTTTCGAATAAAGAACTACATAACGTTTGTATACTTACTTAGGTCTACCACTATGCAAAAGAAGAGCGATTTTGATTTTTTGAGCCTTGCCACGAATTGACGATTTTGGTCGATTTTTGCATGGATTCGCTCTTAACAGTTCTTTGAGGTTGTATTCTTTGGGAAGATCTAGCCACTCTTTTTCAGCGGCTCATCGGAAAGTGGAATGACCCGTTGTACTTTAAACGCTCGTGAGATGAAGTCCTCGAGTACCCTTCAGTGCCTAAACGTGGGGTTAGTATGTCAAAAGAGTTATTTCATTGCCTTTAGCCAGACCTTAAGTTAAAAACTGCTTCTCTATATTACAAACATCACAACAGCCACTTACAGTTTACTTTAACAACAAGTCCCGTGCTGTTGCCAGTACCTATTGGGTTGTTGGCCACACATTGATGAACAAACATCCCCCAACTCATCATCTTTCTCTTCCACACACCAGAGCTGCTAGCATTATTTACGAGAGTGCCATTTTCAAACAATGCATAGCCATCTACAGCTGGATTTCCATTGGATGAACATTTGAAGATTATGGTCTCATTCTCACAGACAACAGACTTACTTGCCGATAAATGAACATTTACTGGAGAGTCTATGGAAACAACACAAACAAATTGCTATGGCGTTGATAGGAAACTCCACAGATACCTTAAGGGCTTGTTTACATAAAGATGGGAGACCTCAAGTAGGTGAGGTAACACTCGTAGCCGTGGTTGAAAAACAGCCATTGTTTAACTGCAATCTTACATCCACAGGATCTAGAGGTGAGGCTTCTGGTGGACTTGCTATGATATAACTCGAGGGCAAACCCCAGCTGGGTGGGTTACTTACATGGCAATTTACAACCCTGGTGGACAGTGTTACTCTAATTAGCAGAGCAAGCCATCCGCTCAGACAGGTTAGCCCACTTATCATGTAGACGTGATCAAGTTAACATAACGGACAATAAGGAGAGGCTGGTTACTTTAACTGCTTAGGGTCCCCCACCTCCACATAAAAAGGCCCTAAATGTGTCGCTAGTGTAAATTGCTTAACATAATGTATTTATAATTTTCTCATAATCCATTCGACAAGACCAGTATTAAGAATTAGGGGTATTTGCGCTACTATGGTGGTTCCTACGTCACCAGGCCTTATCCTTTTTTTTTTTGGGATACGTATATTTGGTGTTTTTCTATCCAAGTTATGTTGAGGTATGCGGATTTTGCATATTCTGAAAAACAGGTGCAAACTTTGTCTAAATTTGATTCAGTCAAGGTTATAGCTAGTCCTTTTAACTTACATAACACGTCGATTGTTATTGTCTCTGATGCATTGCCACACTCATTACTGACTTCACATCTATATTCTCCTGCTTCATTCCGGCTAGCATTTGTAACCTCCAACAAATTTGAGTAAATCCGTTGACCACTGCTTACTTTGACCCAAGAGACCATAGGTGGAGGAGTACCTGCTGCTATACACGACAAAGCAATACTGTTTCCTTTGGTTACTGTTCCGTTTTGTATTGATTGTATAGATGCGGGTACTGTCATTAAATAGAGAAGATGAAGGAAACACTTATATTTGGGTAGTAAACACAAATTAACACATTGTAGACAATAATTGACAATTTCAAAGGCCAACTAACGCGTTGCAGATCAGCTGGCTAATCCAAGTGAAGTAGTTTTCTCTGATCTTTTCTTTAAGCCGAGACGACTTAAAAGCGTTTACTTTTAACAGTTCTCTGAATTTACATTCTTTGGAAAGGTCGAGCCAATCTTTTTCAGCGGCCTATCGGAATGTGGATTGACCCTTTGTACTTTGAGCGCTCGGGCGATGAAGTCTTCGAGTGCCCCTAGGTGCCTAAACATGGAGTACTTTTGTCAAAAGAATTATCCTAATAACTTGAAGATGTATGTTATCGCTTTTTTTAGCATTAATTAAAAATTCATTTTAAGATACCTTCAATCTCTATCACTTGTTTTATTTTAACATTAGCAATGTGTTACTTCTTTATTGTCACTTTTTAATTAATTTTTATTTTTTCTCACCCTGTGAAGTGTTTTTTTCTTTAAGAGATGGCCACAAGTTTACTTGTCCAGTATATGTAAGTAATGTGTTTTACCCTCCTTAAATGCTTTGGTAGATCCACCAGTCATTCGGTCACTCTATAACCCGCCAGAAGAGCTTCGTTTCATTGCCTATCGCCAAACTTAGGTGAAACAGTGCTTCTCTAAATTACAGACATCACATCAGCTACTTACAGTGTACATTAACAACAAGTCCTGTGCTGTTTCTAGTACCTATGGCGTTTTTGGCCACACATTGATAAACAAACATTCCCCAACTCAGGATCTCTCTATTCCATACACCGGAGCTGCTAACATCATTTACGAGAGTGCCATTTTCAAACAATGCATAGCCATCTACAGCTGGATTTCCATGGGATGAGCATTTGAAGATTATGGTCTTATTCTCACAGACAATGGTCTTACTTGACGACAACTGAACATTTACTGGAGGGTCTATGGAAACATCACAAAAAAAGTACGGTGGCGTTTATAGGAAACTCCACAGATTCCTTAAGAGCTTGTTTACATGAAGGGCGGAGAAACCAAGGAGGTAAGCTAACCCTCCTTTTCGTGGTTGGATAATAGCCAGCGTTTAACTGCAGTTTTACAACCCTGGGATCTAGGGGTGATATGCTACTGCGCTTGCAATGATATAACTTGAAGGCAACCTCAGCTGGGAAGGTAACTTACATGGCAAATTGCGACCCTGGCTTACAGTGTTACTCTACTCAACAGAGGAAGCGATCCACCCAGGCGGGTTATCCCACTTATCATACAAACGTGATCAAGGTAACGTAACAAATTAAAGGAACGGCTGGTTACTTTACCCACCACGGGTCTCTCAGCTCCACATAAAAAGACCCTAGATGGATCGTTAGTATAAATTACTTAACATAATGTATTTCTCATTTTCTAATAATCCATTCGACTTGACAAGTAATGAGTATTAAGGGTTTTTACACTATTATGGTACTCCTACGTTACCAGGCCTGATGCTTGTTTTTTGGCATACGCATATTTGTAGTTTTTCTACCCAAGTTATGTTGAGGTATGCAGATTTTGCATATTCTGAAAGACAGGCGCAAACTTTGTCTAAATCTTTTTCAGTCAAGGTAATAACCAGTCCTTTTAACTTACATTGCACGTCGATTGTTATTGTCTCTGATGCATTGCCACACTCATTACTGACTTCACATCTATATTCTCCTGCTTCATTCCGGCTAGCATCTGTAAGCGGCAACAAATTTGAATAAACCCGTTGACCACTGCTTACTTTGACCCAAGAGACCATAAGTGGAGGAGTCCCTGCTGCTATACACGGTAAAGTAATACTGTTTCCTTTGGTTACTGTTCCGTTTTGTATTGATTGTATAGACGCAGGTACTGTCATTAAATAGAAGAGATGAAGGAAATACTTAAATCTAAACAGTTAACACAAATTAACATATTGTAGACAATAACTGACAATTAAAAGGCCAATTGACATGTTTTAGATTAGCTAAGCTAACCCAAGTAAATTATTTTGCTCTTATCTTATCTATAAGCCGAGAAGACTTTAAAGGGTTTACTTTTAACAATTCTCTGAGTTTGCTTTCTTTGGAAAGGTCGAGCCAATCTTTTTAAGCGGCTCATCGAAATGTGAATTGATCCTTTGTACTTTGAGCGCTCGTGAGATGAAGTCCTTGAGTGCCCCTCAGTGCCTAAACATGGGGTAAGTATGTCAAAAGAATTACTATAATAACTTAAAGATGTATGTTATCACCTTTTTTAACATTAATTCAAGAATCATTTAAAACACCTTAAATCTCTATTACTGGCCTAATTTTTACATAAGCAATGTGCTACTTCTTTATTATTACTTTTCTATTTATTTTTTTTTTCACACCCTGTGAAGTTTTCTGTTCTGTAAGTCACAAGTTTACTTGTCTAGTGTATGTAAGCAATGTGTTTTACCCTCTTTAAGTGCTTTGGTGCGTCCACAAGCCATTCCGTCAATCTATAACCCGTCAGAAGAACTTCATTTTATTGTCTCTCACCAAACTTAAGACAAGAAGTGCTTCTCTAAATTACAGACATCACATCAGCTACTTACAGTGTACATTAACAACAAGTCCCGTGCTGTTGCCTGTACCTATGGCGTTCTTGGCCGCACATTGATAAACAAATATTCCCCAACTCAGTATCCTTCTCTTCCATACACCAGAGCTGCTAACATCATTTAAGAGAGTGTCATTTTCAAATAATGCATAGCCATCTGCAGCTGGATTTCCATGGGATGAGCATTTGAAGATTATGGTCTCGTTCTCACAGACAACAGACTTACTTACCGACAACTGAACATTTACTGGAGAGTCTATTGAAACAACACAAAGAAATTGTTGTGGTGTTCATAGGAAACTCCACAGATACCATAAGGGCTTGTTTACATGAAGGTCAGAGAAACCAAGGAGGTGAGCTAACCCTCCTGGCTGTGGTTGAAAAAATAGCTCGCGTTTAGCTGCAATATTGGAACCCTGGGATCTTGGGGTGAGATGCTGCTGCGCTTGCAATGAAATAACATGAAGGCAACCCCAGCTGGGCTGGTCACTTACTTGGCAAATTGCGACCCTGATTGAGAGTGTTACCCTACTCAGTAGAGCAAGCAATCCGCCCTTATCCCACCTATCATGCAAACGTGATCAAGGTAACGTAACAAATTATAGGGACAGGCTAGTTACTTTACCTACCAGGGATCCCTCAGCTCCACATAAAGAGACCCTAAATGGGTCGTTAGTATAAATTACTTAACATAGTGCATATCTAATTTCCTCATAATTCATTAGACAAGACAAGTATTAAGAATTAAGGGTTTTTACACTATTATGGTGCTCCTACGTTACTAGGCTTATGCTTTTTTTTCGGCATACGCATATTAGGCGTTTTTCAACCCAAGCTATGTTGAGGTTTGCAGACTCTGCAGATTCTGAAAAACAGGTGCAAACTATGGCTAAATTTGTTTCAGTCAAGGTCATACCTAGTCATTTTAACTTACATTGCACGTGGATTGTTATTGTCTTTGATGCATTGCCACACTCATTACTAACTTCACATCTATATTCTCCTGCTTCATTCCGGTTAGCATTTGTAAGCACCAACAAATTTGAATAAACCCGTTGACCACTGCTTACTTTGACCCAAGAGACCATAGGTGGAGGAGTTCCTGCTGCTATACATGGCAAAGTAATACTGTTTCCTTTGGTTACTGTTCCGTTTTGTATTGACTGTATAGACGCAGGCACTGTCATTAAATAGAAGAGGTGAAGGAAACACTTTTATATCTATGTAGGAAACACAAATTAATTCTTTGAAAAACGTTACTGACAATTTTAAAGACCAGTTAACGCGTTTTATATTAGCTAAGCTAATCCAAGTAAAGTATTTTGCTCTGATCTTATCTATACGCCAAGTAGATTTTAAAGCGTTTACTTTAAACAGTTCTCTGAGGTTGCATTCTTTGGGAAGATCGAGCCACTCTTTTTCAGCGGCTCATCGGAATGTGGATTGACCCGTTGTACTTTGAGTGCTCGTGAGATGAGGTCCTCAAGTGCCCCTCAGTGCCTATACATGGGGTAAGTACGTCAAAAGAATTATTCTAATAACTTAAAGCTGTATGTAATCACTTTTGTTCATCAACAATTAAAAAATTAATAAGACACCTTAAATCTCTATTACTTGCCTAATTTTTACATTAGGATTTTGCTATTTCTTTATTATTACTTTCCTATTTCTTTATATTTCTTCGCACCCTGTGAAGTGTTTTGTTCTGTAATTCATGGCCACAAGTTTACTTGTCCAGTGTATGTAAGTAATGTGTTTTACCCTTTTTAAGTGCTTTGGCACCTCCACAAGTAATTGCGTCAATCTATAACCTGTTAGAACAGCTATATTTCCTTGAATGTCGCCAACACTTAAGGTAAAAAATGTTTTTCTAAGTCACCGACATCACATCAGTTACTTACAGTTGACATTGATAACAAGTTTCGTGCTGTTGCCAGTACCTATGGGGTACTCGGCCATACATTGATAAACAAACTTTCCCCAACTCAGCATCTCTCTCTTCCATACACCAGAGCTGCTAACATCGTTTACGAGAGTGTCATTTTTAAACAATGCATAGCCATCTACAGCTGGATTTCCATGGGATGAGCATTTGAAGATTATGGTCTCATTCTCACAGACAACAGACTTACTTGCAGACAACTGAACATTTACTGGAGAGTCTATTGAAAGAAAGAAATTGTTGTGGCGTTGATAGGAAACTCAACAGTTTCCTTAAGGGCTTGTTTACATGAAGGTCAGAGAAACCAAGGAGGTGAGCTAACCCTCCTTTTCGTGGTTGGATAATAGCCAGCGTTTAATTGCAGTATTACAACCCTGGGATCTAGGGGTGATATGCTACTGCGCTTGCAATGATATAACTTAAAGGCAACGCCAGCTGGGAAGGTAACTTACATAGCAGTCGCGACCCTGGCTTGCAGTGTTACCATACTCAGCAGAGCAGGCAATCTGCTCAGGGGGGTTACCTCACTTATTACGTAAACGTGATCAAGATAACATAACAGATTATAAGGACAGGCTGGTTATCTCACCTTCTGGGGTTCCCCACCTCCACATAGAGGCCCTAAATGTGTCGCTATTATAAATTGCTTAATATAATGTATTTCTAATTTACTCATTATCCATTCGACAAGACCAGTATTAAGAGTAAAGGGTTTTTACACTGTTATGGTGGTGCTATGTCACCAGGCCTAATGCTTGTTTTTTGCATACGCATGCTTGTAGTTTTTCAACCCAAGTTATGTTGAGGTATGCAGATTCTGCAGATTCTGAAAAACAAGGGCAAACTTTGTCTAAATTTGTTCCAGTCAAGGTGATACCTAGTCCTTTTGACTTACATTGCACGTCGATTGTTATTGTCTCTGATGCATTGCCACACTCATTACTGACTTCACATCTATATTCTCCTGCTTCATTCCGGCTAGCATTTGTAAGCGCCAACAAATTTGAATAAACCCGATGACCACTGCTTACTTTGACCCAAGAGACCATAGGTGGAGGAGTACCTGCTGCTATACACGGCAAAGTAATACTGTTTCCTTTGGTTATTGTTCTGTTTTGTATTGACTTTAAAGACGCAGGCACTGTTATAAAATAGGAGAGGTGAAAGGTTAAAACCATTATGTCTACTAGTCAACGTAGTGTAAATAATCTCAGAAAAGTGTTTTTTTTTTAGTTTTCTTTAAGCTTGTTTTAACGTTTTAGTTATGGGTACAATTTACTCACGACCTAAACATGACAAAATAACAAGGTTTAGAAGACATTTTGCATACCGGGCCACAGAAGTGTTGTCTATACCATGAAATCAAGAGACATGGAGTCACACTCTAATTTTTAAAAATCTAGGTGATGTCCTTATTTTAGTCCCGCAGTTTTGTCTGTGATATGTAGACCCAGTTCACTTGATTTAGCACAGAAAGAGCCTTGCGTCTATAGCAGTGTGAATGGCTTTGATATAAATGTGTGGGACAAATAGTAATTTAAAGTCGAGCTGTGATAACTTATTTGGGACGGTTGAGGACACAAATGCTATCACAAACATGTAAATAAGGTATGTACATTATCCAGTTTTTCGGAAAAAAGAAAACTATTACGATTAACCTCGATATATCACAATATATAACGATCAATAACTCTCGCCGATAAGGATAGGTTTTCATGCTGTAGTTTGGTGTTCATTCCAGTCTGAAGTGGAGGAGATCGCGGCTGACGGCCACCAAGGTGCAAATCTTGTCTCCTTTTTTTTCTCTTAACGACCTCCGGCCAAAAGTAATGCCGTAAAAAGACGTTTCAAACGACTCATGAAGGCGAGAAAATTACACAGATGCATCGATTAGCATTTATTTAACTTTATGGGATATTGAAACCGATATATAATTTAGATGTGCAATTTTCAGAGCTTTATTCATAACGTCATAAATTTTGTTTGTCTCGTGTCAACAATTCTTCAATACACGATCACATTACACGATCACATAGTGTGGTCTGCCCGTGGTTTACTCCGAGCGCACGGCCGTTGTTGTTGTTGTGACTTGCTCTCCTAGGCTGTCTTCGCGTCATGGTTTTTGCCAGGTATCGATTTTCTCAGTATTCCTAAAGGTCCTTTGGTTTTTTCGCTTCAGCTCATGGATGAACATTTCTCCTTTTTGAGAACAGTCTATCGACTTTATGATAACTTTATGACTTTCGAGTAAGTCAGCCTGACAAAATCTTATTTAAAAATAATATTTCAGCTCAATTAAAAATAACATTAACCGGACTCTGAGGAAATTCATCCCAACTGGCTCTGCTTGAGATGAACAAAAAATTATTTGAAACTCAAACGATCTTTTTCTTGTGAACATCTTATCGTGAACAAGACTGCCCTTGTGTGGAAAAAGTTAGGGACGTCCTTCAAATCAAGCAAACAGAAAACGGCGGCTAAAGCTGGTCGAATTAAAATTCTTGGAGAACTTCTTCTGATACACGAAATTTTCTGTAACATTCTTGTGGAGATTGCAGATGAAATTTAAATAAATATGTTATTTCATCGTCGCTACCTTTCACGAGGTGTCTTTGAAAATCTCACTAGGAATGGATAGAATTTGATAATTTCTTTGAGGACCTCACGTCATGAACAAGACTGACCTCGTTGAAAAAGTGAGATAGCGCCCTTCATATCAAGCAAACAAACAACCGGCGTTTAAAGATGGTCGAGTGTGTTTCCCAAAATTCTTACAGAAGTACCTCAAGTAAGTGATACTTCCTTTAACTTCCAGGAGGAAATTGCAGATGAGCCTGAAGTAAATATATTATTTGTTCTGTCGCTTTCTTCTACGAGGTGTTTTTTAGACATCTCACCGGAAAGGGACACAATTTGATAACAAAGTATTGCGAGCAAAATACATGTAAGTACATTACATAGCGGAGTGCAAGAATAGAGATGACGTGTGTCGAAAACTGGATTTCTAATGCAATTATACAGAATAAATAAGTCAATAATGTCCCTCTTGAATTTATGTTCTGGCCGTCACAAGAAGGCTAGTAAGAAAAAAATATCGTCCCAATCCTCCCTGGGCCACATTAGTCTGTTTTGGTTTTGTCTTGACTAATCATATTACAGGAAATGGTATGAACAAAACTGCCTACGACCCGGACTGTTTCGTAGGAAATGGGCCATGTAATTCTCAAAAAATGCAAGATGTAGGAATGACGAAAAAGAAAACAAATTGACAGTGAATAAAATCGATTGTGCTTTAAACGCCGATTAATAGGCCATAAAATGAATTTTCCTTTTTGTTAACTTCACTCTGAACATATCTACACTTCGAATGCACCAGCAATTTGGAAAAATTAACAAGAATGTTATCAGTCTCTATAAAATTTGACTATCCAGTTTACATTGGCCCTTCTCTTAAAAAGAAGTTCTGGGGGATTTTAAACGTTCTTCAGTTTAATAAGATGCAACTCTAGCTTTAATGAAAAAACTTATCTCTTGAAGATTCATGTACAAGTATCTTCTTTTATGCTGTAAATATTCAGTACTTTCATTCAACTTAATAAGTTAAAATGGGTAGATAAAAACAAAGGAACTACTTGCCGTTGACAATAACAATGACTGCTGTGCTATTTCCTGTTCCCCCAACGTTTTTTGCAGAACATTTATAAACAAATAATCCTCCTTTAGACATTCTTTTCACCCAAACACCTAAATTACTGGCATCGAGTGCACGTGTTTCATTCTCAAACAGTTGATAGGTATCTACAGAGAACTTGCTGTGGGCAGTGCAGTTGAGGGTTATGACGTCGTTCACACAGGCTTTAAATTTGCTTGCTCGCAGCTGAACATTTCCAGGTGGAGCTAACAAAGCAAAATGTAAAAAAAAAAAAATAGAAAGATTAATTGGGCATGTATCGTTTCCATTGGTAAACTTCAGGGGAGTTAAAGCATCCAAAAATATTTATATTCCGCCGGATTTCACTGAACATTTTACTTTCAGATTTTTTATTAGAGACTAAAATCTTCAGGCAAAAGTATTGAAAAATTCGGTCCGCCGAACTTTTCATTTTCAAACCCTTGCAGATTGTAACCTTTTATGGTTTCACATTCTGTCGTGTTCAACCTATCAGATTATTTGAACCATTCTAACAAGGATTATAATTTGCTTGTTGTAGCGTACTTTATGAGATTATAAGACATACTGACGACACTGTTGTTCGCTTTGGAATTAAAGTTTGTTTTGAGAATTGAAAGTAAGGCGTTAGGAATTTTATCGGATTCTTCATTATAGAACAAATAGAGAAGCCTTGACTGTGCTCTATTGTGTTGTAAAGCACTTAAGAAGCGGCTAGAATACTCAAGAGGTGGGGAGAAACACGAGACGTAATCAGCAGAACAGAGCACAGTCTATTTGTTAATTGGAAGAAATTTCCAAATAATACAAACGAGGAAAAAGTAAAGTATAGGAACTTGACCGCGACTTGAGAGAACGAAGACAATGTAATGGGATTGGACGTTTACAACTAATGTTTATAAATAATTTTTTTTCTCTTTTTTTCGTGTGTTATTCATTTCACTCATTTATTTATTCTTTATCCACTTGTCCCTTCCTTGGGTTTTATATTGTGTATCTTATTCCCAACCTCTTAATTCCAAGGTTTTATTAACTATGCTAAAACATGCACGAGATGAAATATATGATTTTAATTCATCCATTTCTGCAAAGATTACAATATTTTCGGACGCAAATCCCGTGCAAGTTGCTCGTAGGTGTATAGCAACGAATATTTGGAGTCAACGCTATCCACTCTTCCAGTATATTTTAAATAAGGTTATTCAAGTGATAGCAATTACAAATCGTACTTCTCTCATATCAGACATTTAAAATATCAGTCTTTCACCTGGTGGAATACAACGCACACTGGCATCTTCCCAGTGCCCACAGTTGCTCGCTCTCCATCCTTTGTGCCTACAACGGGATATCGCAGTCTCGTTTCCATAACATCCCACGTCATCTAACCATATTACTCCTGTCCCTTGTCCAAATGCAGCAGAGGAAAGTGATTCCTTCGCTCCATCAAATCCGAGCTGCCTACAAACAACATGTGTGTCCAAAAGGTCCCAAAAGTCATCACAAATTGTTCCCCAGATTCCATGATATAATATTTCAACACGACCTTCGTATGGTGCAGCGCCATTGACTAACCTGACTGTGAAGTTAGAAAACAATGAATTTACCAAGCTTGTGTGGAAACGTTTATAACAAATACATTCACGTTGTTTCACAAGACGTATTCTTCTGATTAACAGCGACCCTAATGAAGTACTTCCCGAATGTGAATAGATAAAATCAGTATTCAAGAGCTTCTATATCTCAAGCGTTTTCAAGGAACAAGTTCTAACTTAAAAGCATTCGGCAAAAGAAGCATTAATAACTTTCAAATACTGCCTTTTTCGGCAAAATTTTAAGAAAATTAACATAAACCCTGAGTAATATGGTAAATATAGTGTAATCCATACCTTCCGGAACGCTGCATACCACTCCGGCAATTTGACCGTTTGCGCATCTGTGATTTTTCCACCCATCTTGCTTACACAGAACAAGCGCAGTTTCATTGCCAGCGCATTGAACACTGTCCATCCATACCGTGCCACCTTTCGTTTTAGAAGTGCTGTACGCATCGGTAGCGTTTTTAAAACCCAACTGTCTACAGACCACGTTCGCGTCGTGTTTGTCCCACTCCTGATCACAGATCCAACCCCATGTTTTGTTATAATAAACTTGGGCGACACCTTCGTGTGCAAATAACTTTTCACCTAAACGAACTGTTAGGGAAGTCGGTATTCTTCATAAATTATTTATCAAACTAAAAGTTTGCAAAGAAAATTCACTTTCACAACGACGTGGTCCACATACGCAGCTAATACTGGCAAGTGTACAAAAAAACTGAACCAAAGTTTCAAAATACGAATTAAACGAGAAAGCTTTGTAATAGATGGAGGACCGTGGTTTTTCACACCATTAAAACGTCTGTGTAAATTAAATTCTAAAACGAATGCTTTAATCCTATAATTCTATATTTTGTAAATTGGTTTTTTTTAGCTGTCTGAAGAACTTAATTGATCCATTAGTTATCAAAAACGTTTTTTTCCGTTGCTCAAAAAACTTTTTGGAAATGTATTTCAAATTCTACAAGGTAATTCCGTCCTCTTTTTTTCTTCTTCGTTGATTTTGTATCCATCTAAAAGAAATATCTTCTTTATGGTACATGGCAACTGTCTATAATTTTTTTTTAGTTTTCGTTATGATGGCCAGATATTATAAGTGTATCATTTTCTCGATGTTGTTCTTCTGGCTTAGTATATTTTACCTTTTGGTGTACAAATCACGCTGGCATCTTGCTTATGCGTGCAGTCCGTCGTTCTCCATCCGTTATGTTTACAATGAGTAATTGCAGTCTCACTTCCAGTACAATTTACGTTATCCATCCAAATTACGCCTGAACCTTCACCAAACGCTGCAGAACGGAGAGCTTCTAATGCTCGTTCGAATCCCAGTTGTCGACAGACTACATTGGCTTCCGGCATTTCCCAATAGTTATGGCATATTGTTCCCCAGACTCCATCGTAGAATATTTCAACTCGACCTTGATATGAAGCAGCTCCCCCAACTAGCCTGACTGTCGCGTGAACGAAATTAAAAGATAAATGATTTAAGTTGGACCTTTTGTTTTCCTGTTCTCGTCTTGTTTAACGCAATGCTAGATTTCTTACCAAGGGAAACAAATATTTGTCAAAAAAACACATTAGCTATGAGTTATGATACTGAAAGGGTTTTCATGAGTTTAAGGTGAGGGCTAGGTTCGTATAATCCCTAAAGGATTAAAAATCCATAAATTGTATCCTTTTTGGGGGGAAATAGGGTTAGAAGATGTCTTTTAAATACCTTTAGGAGTTTTGCATACCACACCGGCCAGTTGGCTACTTTGACAGTAATGTCTTTTCCACCCGTCGTGTCGACATAAAAACAGTGATATTTCATTGCCAGCACAATGCACATTGTTCATCCATACATTCCCATTTTTGTTTGAGGGTTGGCTGTAAGTTGAAATAGCCTTTGTATATCCAAGCTCGCCACAAACAACATCAGCGTCGTTTTGGTCCCACTGCTGATCACAGATCCAGCCCCATGTTTTATTGTGGTAAACTTGGACCAGGCCGTCACTGGCTAAAACGTCATTACCCAAACGGACTGTGTGAAAACGCATGAAATCATATCAATTTTTATGCTATCTATACACTGGCTCAGAAACAGTATCTCGTATGTGGCGTCGTCAGTTTTGGTCAATTGTCACTTTTCATTTATTATTTAAAAAACCATTTCTATTTTCACCTTACTTCATTAATTTCATAGTAATTTACGTAACCCTCACCTTTTGGGGTACAAATGACACTGGCATCTTGAGTGTGGTCACAATCTGACACTCTCCATCCCTTATGTTTACACCTAGATATTGCTTCCTCCTTCCCCGTACAATTGACATTATCCATCCATATGATCCCCAACCCTTGTCCGTAAGCAGCATAACGAAGAGCTAGTAGACCTCCATCGAATCCCAGCTGACGACAGATAACATTAGCTTCTGGCAGTTCCCAGTAGTCGTGACAGATCGTTCCCCAGGCCCCATTGAAGAAAATTTCGACACGGCCCTTGTATGTCGCAGTTCCACCGACTAAACGCACTGGTGATGGGATATAAAACGTTCACCATAAATATCACAGTTACTCGATATGACAATTGAAAGCCATTGTTACCAACGGTCAAACACTTGGTAGCAACAGCTGAAAAATCATTTTCGCTCATATTCAAAGTTAAGTAGGTCTCAATAGGAAATAAATGACAGCCTTTTTCATTTGGCTTAATATAGCTTTATTTTCGAGGAAATCGATAATAACTGAATTCCGCCAAAATGCCGCTTTTGAAGTTTTTTAGGTGAATCTCGGAGCGTTGCGTCACAAATTGAAAAAACCTGGACCGATGGAAAGTACCAAATTTTTTTTTTTACTTTAATTACAGCTACATCACGGCTACAGAAAATAACTTACAGTACAGTTACATCTATAGCTACATTACTTACGTTTTTTGTCTTTTACAAATACGTACGTTACAGTGCAATACAATGTTTAAAACGATACTGGTTGAAGAAAGACTAAACAAAATAACTATATGTTTTAAAAAAAAACAAAAAACAAAAACGTTTACAGTGTATAGAGTGCACTACTCACAATTTATAGAAAAAAGGTAGTTTAAAAGAAAACAAAAAGTGTAGGAAAAAAGGATATAAACATCAAATTATATGTAAACAGAATTAAAGAAAACACTAAGTAAATGCGTGTTGTGCATGTTTTATGCATAATGTGAGAAGAAGAGGGGGAAGTTTTTTATTTCCGGAGAGATGTTGCGCATTCTGTATATCCATACAAAATATATATTTTTTTATCCAACTTGATTTAAGAGCTTTGTTGAAAATTTTGATATCAATCCGGCATCCTTAGCCCTCCGTTCTCGTAGTCGTTGATCATTATGTTGCGCTTTACCTTGTCTCCCTTGCCATCCCATGGAAAATTGAAGAACATATTATTTATTTCTGCTAGAGCGCTGTGGTTGGACGGCAGAGGGGACAGGATGTAAACCAGTTGAGAGGCAATAAGGCTTTTTAAAACTGTAATTTTTCCTAATAAGGTTAAACGGCGCAAATCCCAGCAGCTTAAGCTGTTTCTGATTTTGGTTAGTTTTTGGTTGTAATTAGCTGCTATAGTGGTTTTGGGGTTGGTAGAGAGCCATACGCCTAGAGCCTTAACCTTATCTTTTACCCATTTAAAATCTTTGTCGGTTCTGAGATGTGTTTCGTTTCCAATATTAGCGCCAATCCACAAGGCTTCAGTTTTCTTGCTATTCACTCGGAGACCAGAAATCTCGCTAAATTTTATAAAAAAACATTAAAATATATGTTTCCAACAATTTGCGCAATTCTTGACCATTTTTTACAGAATCTAGTTGAATTCATCCGCCCAACTTCTTACTACACAAAAAATAGGTCAAAAGTACTCTGTTTTTCACTATGTGCTACACAATATCTTGCTTTCGGAAGATGAAGTGTGGTTCTTTTCGATCTCCAAATAATTTTTGGGGAAATGATTCAGCACGATGTAATCAAATTTAAAGTTGGATAAAATGCGCCGATTCGACGGTGCCATCAATTAGTCCAAAATGTACACGCATACACCCAAACTCAGTTGTTTCGCATTCTGCATTCAATCTACAGTTATTTCATATAATATCCTCTTATCTTTCATGTTGCTATTTGAAGAAGAGGGCTACAGTCCTGAAATTGTTGCATCGTTCACATGAAGGCAAATAACTTGGCAGGATAGTCAACGCCTCCTGATCATGCTCTTACAAAGTGTATTTCGGGGTTTCTCTATTCCCATTTCGTCGAGAGGAGGGTGTAATTACTTCACGTAAGAGATCTTTGCTTAATATTAGTATTCAACCGAACCGCAAACCAAATGGAGGCGGAATGTTGCTAGTTCTCGTGTGCGGAATAACGTTAGCTAATTCAAAATGAGGTCTACTGAAAGCGACAACTCCACAAAAATGGAACATTGGACTGCGAAACACGTGGCTTCGTGAACTTAGGTCAAGTTTAAAATATACGAAACAGGAGCAAACAATCATCTAATCCAGATCATAATTAAATGTATCATGATTAAATGAATCATGCCGGGTATTTTCTAAATTATTTTTTTAGGTGAATAAAGCGAACGATCTGCAAAGATCATCACTGCAGATGTGAAATAGAGCAAGGTGCAGTGTTAGAATATTTTTTAATTTAAAGGAAGCTGTATAAGGGTCAAATCCACAACTTTCACTGAAAAGTTTATACAAGCCAAATTGATATTTACACTTCGTCTTCCCCAGAGGCTACCGTGCCTTGTGAATTTACTCGAGGCAGTAGTAAGACTACTACCCAGATAGCACGTTCTCATATTCACGTCGTCTCTTCCGAGTAGTGGTCCAAAAAAAGCTTCATTTGGTTATAATCCACTTCTGCGTTTTTCAAAACGAAACTCAAGAAACACTTAGAGCAATCATTGCATCAGCTGTTACAGCAGACTCGAGTACGGGTTGGTATACCTCATGAAATACATGTCCCCTGAACGTTAATTGTGCTGATATTGTATATTTTAAACGGTTGCTTTTAAAAGAATCAACCCTGCTAGTTAGATATTTAGTAATCTTGCCCAAGAAGCTTGCCGAATAAACAGTGAGTCGAGTCGAGTCCAGAGCCAAAATTAATTATATCGCAGTACATTATAGAGTGTAGATGATGCGTAATGACTAATTTAACACAAGCCTGTTTTCCAGTGTTTAGGACAAAAAGACAAAATATCAACCTAGTTCGGTGATTAAAACCACTACTTGCTACAATTACTGTATTTTAATAAGTTGTAGAACCTTCCTGCTCTCTTACTTTCGTTTGGTTAGCATAGCCGCTAACACCTTACCGATTATCTATAGAAGAACTTGAACAAGCAAGGAATCAACCTGAAGCGCATTAACTTTTCAAACCCCCAAGGTAAAAAGGCTTGTGAATGTGAGGTCGCCAAAATAGAAAATCAAATGAGAATCTCAACGCTGGCCATGACATCGAGACAGCATCGCAAATGATGACAGCCATAGGTCATCTGGCGGAATGGCTAGACTCAGCGTGACTTTAGGGGGTCCTCAGCATACTTACTGCAAATTCAACGCCAGTGAAGTGGGAACGAGTGATAGTTTTATTAATAACATTGCATACACCAACGGAGGTGTGCTAAGGTGAGGAGCATATGGAGTTGGTTTGCGGTAAAATTTTTACCTTGGGGAAGCTTCTGCCAACAAAGCAGCAGCCCTCTTCCTCAGTTAAACAAGTATACAGATAATGCGATTTCCAATGTTTCTTTCCAAACCGTCAAAGCTAGACAAAGCGCAAAACAAACTACAGAATTAGCAAAGGCCGCAGCACGCTAGAATGACAGTGACGACGAAACCTGTGAAAAAGGAAGTGGACTGTTGTATTGTCCAGAGGAGGGTCACATCAAGTCTTTCCAGCATTTCTCGTCCTCAAAAGGACATCTGAAATGTGGCAAAGACAAGTATGCCCTAGAACCCTAGAACAAGAAACGCTGTGCGACAAGGCAATAAAATTGTACGCAGCTAAACTGGAGATGGCGCAGCTGCAGTTGCTGAAACTGAGGATGAAGATATATATATATCGTCCGGGGATGAAGGTCCAGCACCACTAGGCTCTGAAGTTAGCAATAGCACCAAGAAAGAACCTCGCTAATGCCTAGAAAACCTATCTTACTGAAGGAACCATTTTGAAGAATGCAATGCGAAAAGCTGAGCACAGCGACAGCTCCAGGAAGACTTCCTCGCACCTCAGGAGATAACAGGATGTTTTGTCGGTTAACAGCGAAAAAAAAAACTTTCAGCACTCGCGGCGAAGATGTTGAAAAGATATGAGGCATCCAAGAGCTTACTGAGGAAGTAATGAAGACTTTTGCTCTTCAGCATCCAATCATATTTGACAAATACAACATCTGTGAAATTGTGGGCTAGTCGAAGCTGTCAAAGGTTTCTGTGCGGATGCTGCGGGAGATTTGTTTTAATAAGATGCGTTATATTGTGACACTTAGCAGCGTGTGTGTCCTCTAGGGACACGCTCCCGCAAGTTAAACTCCTGAAATGTTTCTTTTTAACGTGCCGTCTATGAAAAGTTGTCATTTACTTCTTAAATTTCTGACCTTCGAACGAAAGATCGAGGAGATAATCACAACATGGGTTTGTTTATTGTTAAAAAATACGTGTTTATTGTTCATCGTGGTTTAAGGTAGGAGATGAACTTTATTCGTTTGTCACCAATAGCAGCGAACCAACGTACTACAAATAGCGATACGTAAACAATCAACCTCACCGTGTGATGAAGACTGGCATTATTGCAGTCGAAACGTCGCGATTAATATCCAAAGTGACTCCATCGTGAGACAAACTAAGCTCATCTCCTATGGGTTTGTTTACTTTGTTTTTCTCTAATAAAATCTATACGTTAGTCTTTTAAAAGTGGGCGTGAAAATTCTGGTCAGATCAAACAACAGCTTGTGTTAAATTCGTTATTACGCATCATCTATGCTCTGTAATGTACTGCAATATAACTCATTGATGGGTTTGGACCCGACTATATTTGACAGTGATAGATCACTGCTCATTCGGCTAGCTTCTTGGGCAAGATTACTAAATATCTAACTAACAGGGTTGATTCTTTTAAAAGCCACTCTTTAAAATATACAATATCAGCACAATTAACGCTCAGGGGACGTGTATTCTACGCTAAGTCCCTGATATGAGGTATAGCGACCCGCACTCGAGTCTGCTGTATTACCTGGTGCAATGGTTACTCAAGGCGTTCCTTGATCTTCGAGATACGCATTAATGGTTTTGTAAGCAAATATAAGCTTCCGGATCACTACCCGGAAAGATAACGTGAATATCAGAACGTGCTATCTGGGTTGTAGTCTTACTACTGGCACGAGTAACTTCACAAGGCATGGTAGCCTCTAGAGAAGAAGTATAAATGTAAATTCGGCTAGTATAAACATTTTAGTGAAAGTTGTGGTTTTCTTGTTGTGGTTTTGACTCTTACACACCTTTTAAATCAGTAGAGAAATTTTATAACACCGCACTTTGCTCTATTGCACATCTGCAGTGATGGGTTATGCCCTTTGCTGATCCTAGGCCTTAGTACCTAAAACAATAATTCAAAAAATACCATGATTCATTAAATCATGAAATCTGAAATAAAAAACCTCGAAATACGCTTTGCAAGAGCATGATCAGTAGGCATTGAATATCCTACCCTGTTATTTTGCTTTTAAGTGAACGATGCAACAATTTCAGGAATGTGGCCCTCTTCTTCAAAAGAGCAACATGTAAGGTAAAAGGATATTATGTTAAAAAAGCTGTAGATGTAAAATGCGAAACAATTGAGTTTGCGTGTATGTGTACATTTTTGACCGTCAAATTGGCGCATTTTACCCAACTTTGAAGTTTGATGAAATCGCGCTGAATCGAAAATCCAAAATCGAGATTTTGTGTGGCTCATAGTGAGAAAACATTTCACATGTAAATTTGCGCCAGCGTGTGGCTGCATGATTTTAGGCTCCGTAACTTTTAGCGTTCCGAGCGTTTCTTAGCGTTTCTTAATATTTCTTTTCTTTCAGTTGGAAGTCATATTGTGCTAAGTCTTTAATATGCTAGTTTACTCCAGGAACACTCTCATTTCACTGCGTAACTGGTACAAGACCTTCAAGAAGCTCTTAGCGCCGCTTCATGGATCAGTTGTTCGATCAGTATCGACCGAAGTTTGGGAGAAGCTTGCATTTCATAATTTCCTGGCTAGCACCAGAGGACAGCGAGGCGGAAACCATCTCAGAAACCGAACACCCATTGCTACAGTGAATTTTATTGCTAGAAGTGACGGAGCGTCAAACTAAAGTCAAAAAGGATCGAATCGTTCGAACTTATTAAATATTCACAATGACACCTCTAGAGCCATGACCGCGACAACAACAACAACAGAATATCAGTGCAAAACTTCCAATCTCCCGAAGTCTAAACTTAAAATTGCACATCTTAATGTAAGATCATTGAAAACAAGAAGCCATTTGCTGTAAGTGCGGGAGTTAATGAGGGAGAAGGATTACGATGTCTTGGCTGTTTCAGAGTCCTGGCTCAACTCGACTGTGACGAACGCCGAAGTTGAAATCGACGGATACAAATTAACTAGATTGCACCGACTGGAGGCGGAGTGTGTGTATATACTTGCTCATCGCTCAAAGTTGAACGGTTAAAGGACATGTCTGAGATTTCGGAGTCAGGATTTCATCAGTTATGGATGCAAATTCAACTGAAGAAACTGAGGTCTATGTTACTTTGTGTGGCGTATAGACCTGATTATTGTCCTTTACCTTGTTTTGTCAACAAGTTTATGGACAAATATACTCAAGCGCTTACCTTTGGGAAAGATATACTTATTGCTGGTGACTTAAATTGCGACATGTTGAAACCACGTTCTCCTGAAGCTAATGCCCTCCTTGATTTGTGCAACAGCGTTAACTTAACTCAGTTGATTAAAGAGCCGACACGGGTGACTTAAAATTCGTCAACTCTCAGATTGATGTGATCAGACCTCTAGCAACAATATAGTAGAAGATAGTGGAGTGGTCGTATCTCACATCAGCGATCAGTTTCTAGTGTATACTTCTTTGAAACTCAAGTTGCCTAAGTCTCCATCTGGCTCTGTGAATATAAGATCCTACAAGAATTACGATCGTGATAAATTTGTCGAGGATCTCAAACAAGTGTCATGGCATGAGACCGCCCTTGTTGACGACGTGAGTGAAATGCTTGATCACTTCGACACAAATTTTCTCAATGTGCTTGAAAGTCACGCCCCTATTAAAACAGTGAGGATCAGACCCCGTTGCTGCCCTTTTGTCGACACAAAAAATAAAAGAGCTTATGCGTAGCAGAGATGGCTTATTAAGAAATGCCCGTCGCCCTGATATGCCTTTGGATTTGGAGTTATACCGTGGTTTAAGTGAAGAAGTGAAGACTAAGTTAGGAGAGGCGGAAAAAGGATACATAAAGGAAGAACTAGAGCGCTCTCGGAACACCAGGTCGAAGTGGAAGGTTATTAGAAGTTGTATTCCTCGCAGGGAAACAACTCACCAGGTATACACGAGAGACTTGAAGGAAGTTGCAGACGAGTTCAATCAATTCTTCACTTCTGTGGGTGCTAGGGCCTCCGAGGCTTCCAGGTCCCTGTTGAACGTCCACAATCAGGCCCCTCTATTGGCCGTTGTTCCAGATGATGAAATCTCAGAAGTGGACAAGTTTTGTTTCCATCCAGTGTCTAGTAGGGAGATTCAGAAGATTGTAATGTCTTTACCGTCAAACAAAGCCCCGGGTCACGATAAAGAAGCTCTTCCATGTATTCTTCCAATTCTTACAGTTATTGTTAACCGTTCCTTATCTACTTGGACAAAGAAGTTACTCCATCCAACTCAGCAAGGGATCTCGGCATAAAAATGGACGCAACGCTAAGCTTTGACGAACATATTACGAACACTGTTTAATCTTGTTTTGCTAGCCTATGTCAGATAAACAGAATTAAACATCTTTTTGACTCAAAGTCTTTGGAGAATGTTATCCACGCTTTGGTATTTAGTCGATTGTTTTATTGTTCTCCTGTATGGTCCAGTACATCAAAGAAGAACGTCTCCAAACTGTTAAGTGTCCAGAATTTTGCTGCAAGAGTTGTCACAGGCTCGAGAAAATTCGAACACATAACACCTGTCCTGAGGGACTTAAATTGGCTTCGTGTTGGTAGTATGTTGAAATATACTGTTGGCATTCTCACGTTTAAGTGTGTTAATGGACTAGCGCCTAGATATCTCTGTTCCCGCTTTTTCACTAGGGCTACTGTACACGATCGAAATACTAGAAATAAGAACAAATTAGATATTCTGGGATACAAATCTGCTGCTGGGCAGCGATCTTTTCTGTACCGATCAGTAACTATGTGGAACTCATTGTCGACTGATATCACTGATTGTAATAACCTAGCAATGTTTAAGAGGAAATTGAAAGATTATCTTTTCCGATTGTATTTTTCAAATAGTTAATTGTATCGTTATACGATGATTGTTATATATTCACAAATTAGGACTGAACGCCCTTTTATTGTAGATAGTATTCAATATTCATTTTGTAAATTAGGATTGATAGGTAGTTTTCCTATTGTAGACAAAAACCAATGCATTTGTGTAAATTAGGACTGAAAAGCCTTCTTGGAGCCCTATCTAAGACGGGTTACTTTTTCTATGAAGTGAGAAGTTAGTCGGATAAATTCAATTAGATCGTGTAAAAAAATGGTAATGAATTGCTCAAACTGCTGACAACATAAATTTTGATGTTTTTTTAAGATTTGGTAATCTTTATCGGTCCAGGTTTTTTTTCAATTTGTGACGCAACGCTCCGAGCCTGAAATTTTGAGCGTCAAAATCGGCATTTTAGCGGAATTCAGTTATTAGTGATTTTCTCGAAAATAAATCGATATCCAGCTAAACGAAGTATACATTTGTTTGTTTTACTCTATACGGCCTATCTAGCTTGAGAATATAAGTCGAATTAGTTTTTTGGTTGTTGCCACCATATTTTAGAAATGTTGAATTTTTGGCCATATGGGCTCTTAAAACTCTTCTTCAAGTTATCTTCGTGTTGGATTATATGAAGTAATTCCAAATAAATCCTTTTCACAGTTATCAAAAAAAAGTAATTTTCTATATAAAAAAAATGACTCTCGTGCTTCGTTCTTTTTAGGGAATAATCTAGATTGAAGAGAAGAGCCAAGAAGTTCGTATTCTTTTTTATTATTATTCCCGAGCTGTTAAGAACCAGTCTTTGAAGGCTGAACAAAAATACATATCGAAGTATTTTGAAATATTAAGATGGATTTGATAGCCTTTAGACAAAGATAGCATCAAGGGCAAAGCTTGAAGGAAATCGATCAAAACATTTTTTTTTTCGTTTTCCTACAGGGCAACGTTTTTATTTCTCAAAATCTAAGAGCTTAAATTGATGACGAATGATGCATATGGGCATTCGCCCAGAGAAACAATCGTTTAGTTTCTCGTCCCGGTGTACAACGGCACACTTTTGAAAGCACTAAGAGTGTGTTCACATGAGCGCCAGGCAGTCGTACTACATGCCTTCTCACCGATTTCAACGAAACTTTGCCACTTTGAGGGGTTTACCCCAGAACTCAAACCGACAAAATGGTTTCTGTTTTGGTTATTTCCGGAAGGGGATGGAACAACCCTCTGTTTTTCGGTTTCCTAAAATTTGGTAAAGTGTATGAAGCTCTCACTACGTTGGAATTTAACCGATTACTCTGAGACTTTGCATACATATTGTTACATCCTTAATAAATGAAAGACGTAAGCATCAGTCAATTTGATTAACGGTTTGTCAATCAACAGAGGCAAATAAATGACTGTTTTTTCCTTAAATTTTCGATTCATCCAAATTTTTGATAACTTTGAGGTCACATACCTCTCCTTGCCAGAAAGCTTCAATGCTACTTTTAATTTCCCTTTACGATATATCATTTCATCTCTCAAAGTTCTAAAAAAGTAATTGGACACTGCCGTATTTTTGTCTTGGATGCCTTTTAAAATCTACGACCGTGACAAGCTTTTCTCAACTACACCTGTCACGCAAAGCAAAAAAACCTTTATTTTATTTATTTTAGCTCCTCATACAAGATGATTGATCTATAAGGCTAAGAAATGTAAATAAGTTTCCAGATTTTCTGTTGGAATGGCAAATTTCACGTTTAGAGAGAAGCATGTATGAGAAATATTGATCTGAAACTCGTAGCGTTTCTTTCTTCTGTCGTTTATTACTTTGGAGTTTTGCTAAAATCAGCAAATATGGCTTTTGTACGGCACAAAACAGTCATTAGTCTATAATTTGATAGTTTAAAATCTTAATCGTCATTTTTAGGAGATTTGAAAAGTCATGTCTGTTGTGATGCAAGCTCCTGTATGCAACAACTTCGGCCTTTACAGAGGAAAATTCTGCCTCTCGGCTGAGAGGAAATATCGATAGCTTTATCAAATTAAAAAATACTTTTCTGCTATTCCGAAAATAAAACTAAAATAGCGTTGTCACCTACCACCATCGAGCAATTCCATGCAGAACTCCGCCAAGCTAACATTCGTGGCGTGACCCGAAGACTTTTCGTAGGAATTATTCAAGCGCGTTGCTCATGCTGTCTACTAGATATCAATTTTTAAATATTCTGCAGATCTCTGTGTGTATTTTTTTGCTTCGATCGTAAAATATCTGCACCCATTTATTATTACTTTTTTTAGGCAAACATTCCATATCTACATATAAATCTGCATCTCTCTCAATCGAGGGTTGTTGGCGTTGAATTGCGTGCTAAAGATTGAGCCAGCAATATTTTGACCAGTAGGTTTCCTACATATTTCCCTTGATGAATAAATCTGAAGACGTACCCAATTGTTTTCGTGGGTAATGACAATAAATTTGAAAGAAAAATGAGATGAAAAGGCCTGTATGTTTTGTAGCCCATTAACAGCTGTACAGTCTTCTGCTGTCTTCGTCTAAATTTTGTGGGTCTCTCCTTATCTTCTGCCTTTTTCAGTCAGTTTCGACTTCTAAAGCTAGATCATCGGCATCGACCTCTTCGTCCTCATTCATGCTTACAGAGGTGGACCCCTTCATTAAATCGGTTTTTGCTAGTGCAAAGAGTTAGCTGCAGAATTAAGCAATCTGCCGCTCTATCGACCAGTTAGTCTTAGACAACATTTCTGGCCGGTGTCTTCTTTGAAACACTTTATTTGGGAAACCACATTAGAGGCGGTTGCCTTCTTACTAGTTTTCTCCCCTGTCCAGCACATGTCAAGGAGATAACTCTTTGCTCTCTTAGGAAAGGCGGCTGCTTTTTGTGTTTTCCAAAGGGCCTATCTAAAGTCCACCTGGCTAGCAAGGGATTGTTCATCAGAATTTTTTCATGAGGTCTGACCTAAACCGTAGCCACCCTCTACAGAATGGCAAGCCTTTGCTTATTTCCTCTTGATTTCGACAAAGGAAGATTCTTTTGCCAGCTTGAATTCCTGTTTGCCTTTGTTAAGGTGCTTTTGGAGGGTAGCAAATGAATTAAGCGTCAGGCTAAAAAAGCTGAAAGCGAATTTCTCATGCGTAAAACTAAAATAGTGTTCCTTTCTCGTAATTTCTCAAATTATGTTGTCGCAAACAGTTTTTGGGGGTCACGAAACATAAAACTTTTTTGGCACCTAGTTTCATGTTGTAATTGCAATAAATAGCAAATAAAAACACATTCTCTTTCGGAAAAATTTATAAATATTAGGGTTCTTTGAAACAATAAGTAGTAGAAAGGGTTTAGTTCTGGTCAACATTGACTTTTCACACCTTCTTCCAAAATTGAGAGAACGCGCTGAGGAATTAAAAAGAACACTCATCTATGATAATGCTAGAAAGAAAATAAAAATGCAAATAAAGAAAAAGGAGAAACATAGGAACCCGTATTGTTTGCCCTGTTTGAGCCAGATCTACACATTGAAACCAGACAAAACGCAATGAAACTCGAAAGAGTGTTGTGTTCGTGCACGCAGGAAAGGCCATAAAATAAGAAAAATAAGGGCAGATAAAGATGATATTTGCTGTCAGAAGAACGCGAATAAGATAACAGAAGGTTTAAGAAATTTCTAGAACTGTTACCCATCGCCCAGAATTCAGCGACATATCCGGGACTCTCATTGAGACGCTGGCGCTAAATTTAAAAGCTAATTAGAAAATGATTGTCAAACAATAAAGGAAAAGGGCTGAAAATGTCGAGGAAGGCTTACGTTCTCTTCATTTACGGATAAACTTCTTTTCAAATGCTACTTTTACCATATGGCTTTTAAAGAAGAAAGTTCAATTGAACAGTGTATCATTCTCACTTTGTTCTTGCGCTTTCAGAAGAGGTCGCAAATTTGCCTTGAAAATTGACAATGTTAGCATCCTGCTTGTATGAGAAGTCGATCTCGGCGCACTTTCAGGCGTAATTTATCTTCACTCAATTGCTAGATTTCTCTTTTACCATACGGTTATTTTTATTTGACATTCTAGAAAGCGTCATAGAAATTTCCAAGGGATTCCAAACTTTGGAAGTAGTCGCAAAACGCGAATTTCGAAAACTTTTGCTTAGCATCGTAGTGTTCTATCCAAATTTGTCCTTTGAAGACCCCCACGAGAATACAAGTGACCTATTTTAAACTTCCCGCGAGAATATCAAGGTATGCTAAGCTCCGCCTCCGCAAACAATCGCGCACACGCCGCCTAATTAGTATTGAAATTGAGGTGGTAACTAGACAATGCTTAAAAAACTGTAAAAGCTTTTAAGATATGATCGCTGCGATCGCTGCAAAAATATTCAGCAATCGTTACTATCATATGGAAACCACCCTCCTATTATTGTCGCAAGATAGACTTTAGTTTTTATAAAAAAAATGGCAAACAAAAAACAAAGTTTTTGTACATTTTGAGAAAGGTCACGCAGTCACGCTACAAAGACTGTTTCTGAAGCGTGGAATTTCTTTATGGCGGAAAGTGGAAACAACATCTTCCAGTTTTATTTCTGGAAATATAGCGCAGTTTATGAATTTGATGGAGCTATTGATATTTCCTTTCAAACGAAGGGGAAGAGTGTCTCGACATACAGCACGCGACATGTGAGTTAAAATCTACTCTCCTGTTGCAGTTTCCTTATTGTGAACTGTACAATAATGATAGTAAACAATCAAATCATAAACCAGTTTTTAAATTAAGGTTTTGTGCCGCACAAAAGCCATATTTCCTGATTTTAGCCAATCTCCAAAGTATTAAACGACAAAAGAAAGAAACACTACGATTTTCCGATCAAACATTTCGTGAACATGCCTCTCTCTTAACATTTAATTATCCTTCCTACAAAAAGAAGTTGTTTTACATTTCATAGCCTCCTAATCAATCACCATGTGTAACGAACTATGAAATATAGGTTTATTTCTCAAGTGACAGCTTAGAGCCAGAATTGCGTGACATGTGTGGTTGATAGGAGCTTGTCACGGTCTCAGATTTTAAAAGGCATCCAAAACAAAAATACGGCAGTGCCCAAATATTTTCTCAATGTTATTCAGAGATGAAATGATGGATTATAAAGAGGAATTAAAATCAGTGTTGCAGCTTACAGGCAAGGGGAGATATTTCACCCCAAAGTTATCAAATATTTGGATGAATCGAATAGTCTGAGAACACAGTCATTTATTTGACTGCTACTTGCGTCGTATATTTATTAAGGATGTAACAATATATATGTAAACTCTCAGAGTATTCAGTCTAATACAATCGCAGTGAGGGCTCCATACATTCAACTTATTTTGAAGCGATTTTCTTGGAAAACCAGGAAAAACTGGGGGTGGTCAATCTCCTGGAAATGACCAAAACAGAAACCATTTTGTCTGTATGAAATTTGGGCTAGAGCCTTTAAACTAGCAAGGTTTCACTGAAATCGGTGGAATAGCATGTAGCACGACTGTCTGATGCTCTCGTAGACACACTATTAAAGTCATTTTATCGATTTCTGTCAGTGAAATTTGTTTGGAAATTGTGTGATTACGAAATTCACTTACCTTCAGGAACAACACAAAATACGCCAGCCACTCGACCGTTTGTACAGCTATGAGATTTCCAACCATCATGGGCACAGAAAAGTAACGATCTTTCAGTTCCCTGACACTGCACATTATTCATCCACACCTCACCAACCATGTTTGCGGAACTGCTGTATGATGAAGAAGCATTTGTGTATCCTAACTCTCGACAAAGCACATCAGCATTCTGTTTGTTCCATTTTTCACTGCAAATCCAGCCCCATGTCTTTTCGTGATAAACTTGAACCAGACCCTCGCCTAAATATTTATCTCCACCTAGGCGAACTAATAGCAAAAAGATCGGTGTTAGTCGTTCGTCAGCCAAGTTATAGGAATGTATATGTTTCAAGCGATTGCCTCTTTAAAGTATTTAGGGGTCATATATGAAAATTATAATAGTGGATCTATGGAGAATGAACTTTAAAGAATACGAGCAAAGTGACTAGATGGCTACCTCTATACCTCGTACGCAATTTACGTAAAAATATTTTTAAGTCAGGACAAAGTTAGCCTAAGGAAGAGGCAAAGTGCTTATGGAAAGGTGACAAGTGCTATTCATAATCTTCAAAGACAACTCGCACCTTGTCGACCGGTCTCAAAACCGCCACTACAGAGAAAGAAAATTACAGAATTTTAACCATTGACGACAGAACACAAGGAGTAAGCGTTCTTCCTATAGCCATTAAGCTCTGCAATAATAATGTTACATGACTTTTTTTATGATTATTTCACCTTTTGGGATGCAGATCACACTGGCATCTTGGTTGTGTTTACAGTCTGTTACTCTCCATCCTTTGTGTACACACTGAGATATTGCAGTCTCCTGTCCGGTACAGTTGATGTCATCCATCCATATCATTCCAGAGCCTTTTCCAAAAGCAGCAGAGCGAAGTCCTGTAATTGCCCCTTGAAATCCGAGCTGACGACAGAAGACATTTATTTCTGGATTGTCCCAATAATCATGACAAATTGTACCCCATTTCCCATTGTAGAATATTTCTGCACGACCATTATAAGGTGCTGTTCCATTAACAAGCCTTACTGTTAAGAAAAGATTAACCAATTGTCAATAAATTTAACAATAAATAGTTTTCCTTCAAATGTTATGATTACTTGAACCAAAATTCAGTTTTCAAACTTATTCAAATACCTTTGGAGTTGGGTTGAATGCGGTTGCAGAAATTTCACATGAGTTTTAAAAAAACACTTTGTAACAGATTCTATGTAAAAAGGCATCTTGCAGTAAGAGTCAACTCAACTCTTACTATGTATCTTACAAATTAAAAGTCCGCTTACAAATACAAATTAACTAGAGCCAACATTTTTTTTTACCGTACTGCTATGCACCATTTCATAGTTACCGATCACAAAAACCTTAATATGACATGTTAGATTACTACTTCAACTACACCACAGCATACAGCACTATTATCGACCCAAACTGTTGCATGATAAAAAATCGCAAGGAAAATCGGGAGCTATTAATCTTATCATTAGATTACAGCTGCACACTCGCTTTACCTACTATCTATCACAAAATAGATAGCGAGTCGCGTTGCCAATTAGATTTCAGCATTTTTGATATAGCGTTAGAGTACGCTAGCCCGTAAATTAAAAACTGATAATATTTTGAGTTAAAAGTTGATGTTGACCTTTTGGAATACTGCAAACCACACCGGCAAGTTGACCTTTTGCACAGCTGTGATCTTTCCATCCATCATGTGTACACGAGACTAAAGATCTTTCGCTTCCATCGCACTGTACGTGATTCATCCAAATCATTCCGCCTTTCTCAACCGGGTTACTGTACAAAAGTGTAGCATTTTCATACCCCAACCCCTTACAAACCACGTTTGCATCCGTGTCGTCCCACAGCTGATTACAAATCCATCCCCATACCTTATTATGATAAACCTGAACCAGACCCTGGGTAGCATTGATTTCTCCACCTACACGAACTGTTGGAAAATAAATGCATTTTAGGCAAGCAAGTCTTTCACTTGAGGCCCCGGATGTTCCAAGGGTGGATAACGTGGATAGAGCAGTACACTTTGTTAAAAATCATCAACTGGATAGCCATTTATCCGTTCGATAGCATTACCCCCCCCCCCCCCCCCCCCACCTTGAACAACTCGGCCCAGGCCCAGGTATGAAAATTGCAATTTTAGACCTTCAAGAACGGTCCCTTCTTCCGCACAGAAACATTTTGACTTGAGTGTGATCTAGCTCTCCGTATAAGACCAAAAGGAGAATTTCGCGGTGTTTGTTAGCGATGTCTATTTTTTTGTTGTTGTTCTTCTTCTTTCCGTTTTTTTTTTTAGTTTCTTTTTTGTAACTGGTACTTTCATTTACCATTATGGTACGCATCATGAAACGTGTCTTTGAAATTACATCACAAGAGCATGAAATAGTCAAATTCTGCAACGATCGAGTTAGGTAGGCCAAGGTTCCCTTTTCCAAGATTGCCTATGCAAGAACTAGCCACAGGTTTAAGGCATCTTTAAACATAAATAAATCACCCGCGGTTATTAACAACCTATCCATACCCAGAAGCAAAGATTTTATGGACAGAGTAGACGTATGGGGGTATGGCGATGTCACCGCTCGATACCGGTTGACCACTTAATAAAGGTTCCATAGGGATCAAACGCTATAAAAAGAACCTTGTACAGTTTCTGAAAACCAAAAAATAAAACAGCAACAACAACAACAAAAAAACTTGCTGAAACTTGCATTGAATCAATATAGATGAAGATGATACCAAGAGGCAGTTGTGACTCAGTCAAGGGTAAGCAGGACCGCTCAATCGAGTTAAAAGTTTCAGATATCAAGGGTTAGAATGTACTTACCTTTCGGTGTGCAGATCACACCGGCGTCTTTGCTGTGATCACAATCTGTTACTCTCCATCCCCTATGCTTACACTGCGTTATCGCTGTTTCGTTTCCAGCACAGTGGACATCATCCATCCATATGATCCCTGACCCTTCTCCAAAAGCAGCAGAACGAAGAGCAAGTAGCGCTCCTTCGAATCCCAGCTGACGGCAGAAAACAGAGGCTTCTGGCAGTTCCCAGTAATCATGACAAATTGTTCCCCAGCTGCCATCATAGGATACTTCGACACGACCTTCATATGAGGCAGTCCCGCCAACTAACCTTACTGGGGATATTAAATGTTTACCTTTCAGATGCCACAGTTACCTCATATGAAAGTTGAAACCCTTCATGTTATTTGATCTTTGCTAGTTTGAAAAGAATTTGTCGCTAAGCCTGACGCATCTGTTCGAATGTTGTGAACACAACAAGGAATTAACGATCGCTTTTCGTTAGAATTCATGCTTCTGTTCACTTGCGTTGTTTACACCCTTTGCCATAAAAACTGATTTAATTGGTTAAAGTATCGAATTCACAAGCCGGGGCACACCTCTAAATCTGTGAAATAAATTTTTTCCGAACAGGATAAAAAAGAGAGCTGCTACATTCGTGGAATTTTCCTTTAAAAAAAAAAGGTACCTTAAGGATTTTATGGATATTTTCGATACTTTTTTAGAGGAGAAGTATGCTACAAAACTAAATTTTGATCAAATTTGATCATTGATCAAGGTGCAAGGGAAAAGACCTCAAAGCCATATCATAATTATGTTATTTGTTATTCTTTGGATACGATACTCTTACCTTCAGGTACGCCGCACTCTACACCTGCTAGTTGACCGTTTGTGCAGCTATGGTTCTTCCAGTCTTCATGGTCACATAAGACGAGTGACGTTTCATTGCCAATGCACTGAATATTTTTCATCCATATAACGTCACATTTATCTTCTAAACTGCCGTAAACCATAGAAGCCTTTGTGAAACCTAACTCTCTACAAACCACGTCAGCATCTTGTTTATCCCAACCCTGATTACAGATCCAGCCCCACGTTCTGCTGTGGTAAACTTGAACTAAACCTTTGTGGGAGAACGCTCCTTCACTCAAACGAACTGTTGGAAACAAAAAAATTAGATCAGATCTGCAAAAATAGTTAAAAACAAAGTGGAAATAATTTTTTTGTTTCGCGTTGGTTTTTACTTGTCTATTGTCGCATGTCTGTCCAATAACACAACAATTTCTATTAATTCCTCTAACATCCAGTTTTAACAAATTACCAATCGGAATGCAAATCACACTAGCATCTTGGCTATGATCACAGTTCCGAATTCCCCACCCCTTGTGTCCACACTGGGAAATTGAGGACTCATTTCCTTTACAATCAACGTCATCCAACCATATCTCTCCAGTCCCCTTTCCATAAGCAGCAGAACGGAGTGCTACAAGGGCACCTTCGAAACCCAACTGTCGGCAGAGTACATCAGCATCCGGCATTTCCCAGTAATCATGACAAATTGTTCCCCAGACACCGTTGTGCAAGATTTCAACACGACCTCTATTGAGCGCATTTCCTTCGACCAGCCTGACTGCAAGGTGGAAAAAAGAAAGAAAACCAATGAAACAATCAAATATAAAAAAAGAAAAAGATTGAGCAGATGGCACTCATGAAGGGGAAAATTACGTAAATTAGAAAGTTTACCCAAGTAACCAACAAAACGCTTGTCTCTTCATTGCGAAACAACTAGTAGAAAACGTGACCTCAGTTCCGCAGATTGATTTCAAAATAGTTGCCTCATGCAAATATAATCATTTTACTTTAACCTTTTCTGTATGAATGTACAGCAATTACGAACCCGAATATACATCGTCACTCTCGAAATTGACCCCAAGAATTAGAGATATTCTTCAGCTCTGATTACTCTTTTTGTTTTGTGTCGTTATTGACAGCAAGAAAAGAAAGATATGATACTTTTATGCATTTCACGAAAAGTTATTGCTACAACTCAAATGAGCAAAGGGCAACTTACCGTTTATATTACCAAGAGCACTGTTTGTCCATTTTCGCAGTAGAATTCCTAAAAGTCCAGTCGATCGAAAGGTGAAAAATGAGTGAGTATCGAAATGATTATATTTCATACCAAATAACTTCCTTTTAGACTGCTGTAGAATTTAAACGTGTTAACCGTCACTCTGAGCATAATTAACATATATGTTTCCTCACGTAAATGCATATCGTGCACACATATATAAATTTTAGTTTCGCGCCATTTGCGGGCAGATCGATCTATCTCAATAATCAAAGTCACTCAAGTTAAAAGATATCGACTAGCACCACAAGGAAACTTTTGCGTGTTCGTTTCCACCGTCGCTTTTTGCTCATACCGATCATCATTTATTCTTTCGTAATCAAGCCAAATATCAACACACCACACCAATCGCATCAAACACATCTGTCACATCAGCGTGCGTTCCAAATCCCCTCAAAAACTATAACACACGGTTAATCGTTTGTCAATTACAGACCGCTAAGCTTTATGTAGACATAGCCAAAAATACCATCGATTAGAATAGCTTCCTGTCTGTGAAGTGGACCTAAATATTACACTTTAAGTAATCTTGGGATGTAAAAGGATTAGAGCCCTAAAGAGAAGGCACAAGCAACGATAGCTTAGTAACCTATTTAAAACTGGAAAGTGAACTATTGATTTGCTAGGTCCTCATATATCAAAAAAGCACAAAGGATTCTTTATCATCATAGAAGGTTTAGCGCTTTGAACCGCGCGAGCGAAGCGAGGAGCGCCTTGCGAATGTCGTCACTGAGCCTTGATTTAATAAGAAATTGAGTTAATGAGTTCTGGGTAAAAGTTTAAATGGTTTGCTGTAACGTATTTTTCCGACAGATATTTAATTTATTTAGGAACATCAGGTAGATACATAGCACAAATTTCAATCATGGCTGCTCTCAGCTGTTGTCTTGCAATGGAATTTTAAACAACCATGCGAAACCTTAGTGAAATATTTTTAGCACTTATCAAACCTTAGAGAAATATTCCTAGCACTAATTAAGCTATTTTGCTTACCAAATCAAAGAAATAGGCAGATTATGCCTAACATAATGGATAAAATTGATCCTCAACCGAGTAGAAATGCATTTTGTACCGTGAAATAAGTTATATGGATACGTACCCGACAACTGCAACAGAAGAATCCAATAAAGTCGATAATAGCTTATCCACCACATGTTTGAAGTCCTACTTCGAAGATTGAAAATAAGGAAGCACAAGACAAGCAAATATGTAAGTGCTTTAAGCGAAGGGAAAAGACATAATTCACCATCCCTTAGCTATAGGTGCTTTCTTTCTCGAGTTCGAGTTCAGTTATCGCTCGATAATGTTCATCAGTAAATTCATTAGTCATGGTTGACTAACGATTCAAATTGTGTAACTTGGTATGGGTGACGGCATGTTGGGGAGAAGAGCACTGAACTGAAAAAGTATCTAACACGCAGTGGCTATGGCTAAGTGCCAAGGAACTCGCTTTCACGGACTAAACGTTCGACGGTCTGAAATTTTCAGAGAATTTCCAATGAGGCTCGTCTCGAAATATCAAGCAAATTTATGGTCGAATTTCCGGTGGACGAAAAACAAACAAGAAAGGTTTTAAGCAGAGAATCCCGTGTCTACAATTATTTTGAATTCACTGAAAAGCTCGGGAAAATCGTTAGCTTCAAAACCAGAATGATTCGTCGAATCGCTTGGCATTTCTCAACAAACATTGAATACTCTGAATACTGGAGGTTTTTTGTGGGAATTAGCGGAAACTTTTGACCACCATGCATTCAATCTGGTTGAGACCGGGCTTCACAGGGAGTGAAAACCCGGATTGAACAACATCAAAGCACCAACTAATTTAATTCGGGACTTCGACATAAGGGTGATACAAGGTAAGTACTTTATACAGTGCTGATTAAATGAAGATTCAGAAAATTGCCGCCGTACAACCTGTTTGCCAGGAAAATGTATAGACACAGTAAAAAAAAAAGAGGGTATGAGGAATGTAAGAGAGAAACTGATAAATCAGATTAGCTTACTTTAGCAAAAGCATCTCCTCCAAGTGTCAGAAATGTGTCTCCGGCAAGTGTCCATGTAATAAAATTAAACTAGGCAGAAATTTTATGTACATAAATCTGTTACCATCTTTTTGGCGGTAAGTGCTCAAATTGAAATAAGCTAGACGCTATGTTCGAAATAGAATACCAGCCGATCGATTATTAATTTTTCATCCTAGAAAGATATTAAAGGACATTGGAAAGTTCAGAGTTAGACCGATCTAGCAATGACATTGCAAAGGTTTCATAAGTGCCACAGAAAACCTGTAATTTATATTTTTATCGGCCCAATACAAGCCAGATCTCATAAGTAGAATACAAAAGATTGATCATTGATCTAAGTGGACATATTTTACTTATATTGAGTTCAATAACTCCTTGATGCTCGTTTTAGATTAAACTGAACAATTTATATCAACTTATTACTTTATGTAATCCAAAAGACAACGAGTGTTTTTTATGAGAAAACAGATTTGGAATGAACATTTGGGCTCGTTCTGTCGAGAGCTGCGACAAAAATTGACCCTGATGCGTCGAATACGTTAATGCGTTGTCATTGTTATGTCAAAGGACAATTAGCGCGTTTCACTGATTTGAAAACTTTAAATAAAGATAAAAAGCCATTATTTCTCATCCATATATTTATCTTTAACCTTGGATTTTTATCCACCGTAAACGTGACTTGTAAGCAAAGGTTCTTAGTTAAGGCCGAGCCAAGTGTAAACCAAAGTCTTACAACTGAAAAATATTTAAGAACCCGCGCCAACTTCCTTAAAATTCCTGTAATCCTCTAAACTTACAGCACTCTTTTTACGGCATTATTAATCTAGATTCGAGCGTAGATAGCTATGTGCGTTTCTTGGTGCAAACTCAATTTGGACCTTGGGAGGTGAGTATTGATCTTTGCTGACTCAGTGTTGACTACTTTAAGGCGATTTTCGCTGTCCATAGACTACTAAGAGCTTAATAGTTGTCAGTTCTCATATCAAGATCTCCTAGCCAACGCCTTCCAACAATAAGTATAAAATTCAAATTTAGCGTATGTCCCTCTCTGTAGAGAGTGTCGTAGAACCGATTACAGTTTCGTGTCTGGTAAAATGTTTCTCCTTTCTACAAGACAATTTCAGTTTCTTTACTTCTTCCTTAATATCTCTTCTCAGGAAAGTGTACACAAATGGATTAATCGCGGAGTTCGCTATCAACATGAGCCGACGAATCATCTGAATTATTTCAGTGTCGTCGCACAGTTTTAAAACATTTTTGCACATCGTGTAATAAGCTTCCAAGGCGTAACAGAATACAAAGAGAAATGTGACCATCAAAATCATCTTCAAAGCTCTTGATCCTTCTCTTCGATTCTCCTTTTTGGGTTTTCCTTTCGATCTGTTCTTGTGTTTTGTTTGTTCTCTTTTGGCAACGATGCTTATTCGCAGGGCAGCGAAGAGAATGAGTAAACACGGCAGAACCTCAAATATTATGACTATCACAGGAAGAAAGTACTTGAATGCTTCCCTTTTATGCAGGTAATAAAGGGGAGTGAAGACAACACCACGCAAAATAATAGGAAAAAGCCATGACATCGCGATCGAAATGGCCACAGTCCTGTCCGATACCTTGACTCTGTGGTACATGGGTATGACGATGGCAAGGAAACGGTCAGCTGTCATGGCGCACAAATTGCATACTGAGGAATAAATGAAGATCCAGCGAAATGCTCTCATGATACTTGTTTGGCAGAACGACCAACGATCACAAAAAAACAATGGAGGATAGAAACTCAAGGCCACTAAAGCATCCGCTATAGCAAGGGAAATGATGTACCAGTTGAGTTTGCGTGAGCGAAGGTTCTTTCTGAATAGGATCAGAAATATCACGAAAGAGTTTCCAGACAACGCTGTTATGGTTAACGTCCATGCCATAACCACAAAGAGCGCAGACATGATGATCACATGAGGTTTATCGCTCTCCTGATGAAGAGAAATGTGGAAATTGCTTTATAGGAAGTTCGAAAGTACAAAACGGCCGATATCACTGAGTTCCTGTTTTGAAATACAAAGATTTATTTTACAGTGCGTGATTATGCATATTCAGATCGGATTAAATACAAAGCTGGTATATTTCATTGTTTTCTGTTGCGGAAGTTTAATTTGATTCCTTTTAACTGAAGCAGATTTTGATCAGGGGAACAAAAAATGCAATCAAATGGGAAAGAACCCCAGTTCGTAACAACTCAATTTTGGAAACAAAAAGTCAGATCATGGTCGGTGAGGGAACCAGGCATGAGATTTATTCGTCGAAAGTTTGAGCCCACCCGTGCGGCAGAATTCAATGGAGTTACAATTATTTTAAATTGACTCAACCGCAGAAACTTTCGCAACGCAAACTGACGCATTCAGTCACTAAATATGGAAAAAAAATAGAAAGAGACAAAGATCGTGCATTTTAAGGAGTACGCGTCACTGTTGTTTTCATCCTGGCTTATGGCTTTCTCTCCGAAGCAGTGAACTCGAATAACCACGTTAATATTGATTCGCTATGCATGGATAAATTTGCGTTTCGCAGAAAAATTGAAAGGTCACAAGGAAATTTAATTGAGGCTTTTCAAAAAAAAACCGCATGTTTTGTTCTTTTTTTTCTAAGATGGTACTTTTACCATTGTTTTACTACAATGATTTATGAGCTCGTGACAATGTTCCAAAGACTAAGCTTGTAAACATATTCATTCTAGAAATAGTTATCTTTACCTGCAAATTAACAGCTGTTCAGCATATTTTTCTTCCTGTATGATTTGAACTTTATAATCTTTGGATCCTGTACATATTCAATTTGGATTTTTTTATCACTTTGTTTGTAAGAATACGGTATTCTTGAAGAGAAATAAGAGAAAAAAAAGAAGAGAAATAAATAAAAGAAATAAAATAAAAGAAAATCAATCAAAAAAGGCAAATAAATTCCCAGACGGTCTAACAATGAAACATTTACAGCACCTTGTCCTCCAGCCATAATTTGTGAATGGAATTCAACGCTGATTAGAATTAAAAAATTCTCTCTATGTGTTTGTGTTGTCAATTTTTTTCTAACGTCATGCTCCTCAATTTAGCTTTAAACAAAGCCAATATTATTAAAGTTCTACCTGAATATGTGACCTCTTTGTAAAGACGAGGTTATGAGATTTTACTTCTTTTGTATGTCTCTCCTTACAACGAGTTATTTAGGTATGTTTGCTTATTTGTTTGTTTTTTGTTCAGAGAAGAAAATTCAAATGAACAGTAGTTAAAAAAATTGTTCATTTCGAAGCAAATTTCCGACAACTTTTACCTAAAAGCCTCTACCTCGTGCTCGATACAGTCTTCCTGGATCGCGGTTAGAGTATTGGACCGTGGGTCATTACTTGGGAAAGAGCTTGTTTAACCTTTCTTGAATTTCTGGATGCACCTTGCTTACAATGCGATTAAATCATACATGGTTCGTTCTACTATAGATAGTATTGTTAATCTACGAGATCGGAAATTTAGCCACATCATCCTTAGCCGATTCAAAGCTTGCTTTATTACTATTTCATCATCAGATGTTGTGCGCAAATGAGAGAAAGTTTCTTTCTTTCTTTGCTTTGTTTCATTTTGTATTGCAGAAAAAATATGTTATTCGATGATGTCGTTGACCTTGTGTAAGGGATTTCCAATGTGTTTGTGTTCAGAAAGGGTGACAAGGAAAAGTGGATCGCATTAATACAGCTCTCACGGTAAATGATCAAATGACTATAGACCATTTGTCAAACTTAGCATTGACTAGTTGCCATAATAATTATAAAGCAAGTTAAAGTCTATCTTAACTTACTTACTACGAATATCAATTTAACTACAACTGCTTGCTTGAATTCGACCTTAATATAGTGCTTCCCTTAGCTATCAGTGGCATTTTAAAAGAAACTTCTTCTAGCATTGGCGCAAGTCTTGTTTTAAAATTTACATTCTCCAGTAACGGTTCCCGCTTGTGGTGATAAGAGTTGTTTCCGTGGTTCTGGAACAAAACTTCAATCCATATTCGCGTAAAGGATGGCGTCGTATTGTTGCATGTTGAAAAGTCTCTGAGAGGAAGAAACAAAATTGAATTAATTAATTTAAATAACTATATGAAAAGATGATCAAGCCTTGCATAAATTTTTTTCTACATGTTTTACCTGATGTCCATTTTCCATTTTCTTCAAAGATTTTCAAAAGTTGGACGATCATCAAGATTCTCTAGCCAGCATTTTTGCATTTTCTTGTAACTAGAAAATAGGTATTTAAAGATTAATATATTCAACAGAGCTCAATGGGTTGGAAGGGTTGGACCTGTGCTTTATATAAGTTGAATAAAATAAATTTGAAGAAAGTACTAGGATTTACACGCTGAGAAGGCGCGAAATAAACTTTCATTTCCAAGCCGGTCGAAGAACACTAGAGCCAATCAAATGGCACTTATCACTTTTTTCACATGTGAGGAAAATGATGCGTCCAATCAGAAGCCGCGCATTTTTTTTTTTTTTTCCCGAAGGACTCATAGAAAGGCAATTCTCGAGTAACCTTCACTTGGGGCGTTTCGCTCATCAAACCCTTATAAAATGAAAACAAAATCTCGTTGCCAAATAGTGATCGAGGTAATGAAAAAAAAAATCGAAACATTTTAAAGTAAATTACATAGATAATTAAATCAGTGGAAGGATCCATGGCTTTGCAGCTTTTTGTCCACGTGCCGTGGTTTGGGCATCCTGTAACCCTGAGCAAGTAAATAAGCCATTTTTCGTCCTTCGATATTTGGATAAGGAGAGCAACCGAAAATGAAAGTATAAGCACGAAGACTTATGATGCGATGATCATCGAACGTAAACCGACTGTTTTGTGATGACGTAAAAGTGCTATTGGTTGGAGACTAATTACGGGTTGGATTGGTTTTTTTGCGGTTGTGACATCAGTGCACAACGGACTCTGAACCCCCTTCAAAAATATAACATTCTCCCTAAAGGTGTTGGTTTGATCCAACTATTGACCAAAATTTCCGTCGAGAAACTAATGTACCGTGATAAGTTTTACCTTTGCTCTCAATAAACTGAGAATTACAGGGTCAACTTAGGGTAAAAAAAACCTAGAATACCTTAGTTTTTTTATACTACAAGCTGTGATTGGACCAAAGAGAACCACTCTCTTAAACAATCAGGTACAAAAATGAAAAACAATTGCGTCCTGGTCACTCGTACACCCAGCGCAAGAGATTCCTAAATGTAAAATAAAATGTATGTGGATGTACTTTTAGCTCTCATTAGCTCGTTTTAAAATTTCCAGTACTTCTGATTGGTTACTTTGATTTCCCTTGCTTTGGTTTTATTTTTAAATATCATACATCAAAACTGATAGATAACGGTATTAATCCAGCATACAACATGTTATAATGAAAACAGATAACACGTTATATTTAGAAAAGAAACCTTTGACTTCAATTCGTAGATATTTTCCTGGCACACATCTCGAGCCATTCCGAAGTCGGTCACCTTACATTGCTCTAGCTCTCCAACCAAGATGCTACGGGCGGCAAGGTCGCGGTGGATAATCTTTCAAAATTGATAACGGAAGTAAGCATTTTAGATTGTTCCAAAACAAAGCTACACTACTAACGGAATTTAACTATTATGAAAATATACCCCAAATTGAATGAGAGACGTATATCAATTAAGGAGGCTCGAGAAGGTTTATATGCCGGGGGAGAATGGGTCCAAATAAATGTATCCAATGCGCGATCCTCCCGCGCAACTGCGTGTCATAAACAACAATGGCGGCCGAAATCAATCCAATTAAACAACGCTGAGCCTAGCCTATTTGCTTGCAAAAGCTGAATGTGGCTATTTGCGCAATAAAAGGAGAAATATTTCTTACAGAAATAGCTTCGAGAAAAGTAAAAGTTTGGCCGGCAAAATTATTCTTCCACAAGCCATGAACCCGTCACTTCCCTTGGTTTCGATTTCCTATGCTCCTTTTTGACACTCTGGAAGACGTCAAATCCCTCATAAATCTTATCTCCACTCTTCTGCTATAAACTCTAAATGAGATATTTGTCATTCACTAACCAAGAAAAAAAGAAAAACGCTTTCTTCTCCGCCTACGCGATCGCACGGACTTGTCTTGGCAAAAATGAGTCTTCGAGTAAGCAGTATCGCTCAGACGCGTGATTGGATATAAAAGTGTGAACTAAAAATTGCGAAAACTGGAAACAAAGCTTGCTAAGTTGATTAGCTAATATCTCCAAAATTAGCTCGGTGACCAACTCGGATCATTTGTGCATTAATTATATTAATAACTACGCATTTGTGAAAATAGTAAAAAAATCTAGTGACCATCTTTTTTTTTATACATCTTGCAACAGCATTTTCCTGAATAGCTCAAGTTGTCCTAGATGTTTTCTTGATAAAGGGTCTTTTTGCACCGCTGTACTTTTCCCGTGACAATAGATGAGGCCTGACGAACACCCTTAAAAAATGCCTTTACAATAGTTTTAAAAAGATGTTAATGCGTTGCCCAAATGTTAAGACCGACAGTCCTGATATCTTTTACTATTGGGTATCTGACGTTAATTGTGGAAAACCCTTTCAAGCCTCCTTAAGCAGTTATTAATTTTATTTTAACACCTGATTTCAGCAATTTGATGACGTGGGGATGGGGCTTGAGTTTCTTCATGACTTCAAGCACTGAAGCAAATCTTTTCCCTCTGTGTCTGTGGCGTTACCTGAAACAAGGGACAAATTTCCGGTAAGACTTAAGCAATATCCACACAAAAACGTTATTTGGACAATTAATGTAGTACCTTTCAGCATCTTTAGGGCTACAGTTATTGATTCCTCTCTCCCGTGAAGGTTTATAGCTTTTCCTTGGGCGACTTGACCAAAGGCACCTTTTCCAATGATCTTTTCAATTGCTATATTTCCTCTTGCAACTTCCCATGAGCGCGTACTTGGATGGAGGGGAGCGTACTTTTTCATTTCTGAGTAATTTGCTGTTGGGTTTCCATCTGCCCCATCTTGAGATCTGACTTCATTCAGAGTCGTATAAATATTGATGACCATGAAGCTCGAGTTCAATTCCTTCGTTCTGTATTCAAGGGAAAAAATAAAGTTTGTCACTTAATATAACATTGAGCAAGACACAGACATCGGGTATGTGTTAATTTAAGGCAATCTCATCAAAATTTTATGCAAATTTCATCAAATCCATGTCAATAAGAGTATCAAATGAAAGAGCTGTGAAACTCAACCATGACCTATCCTATAATGGTAGGCGATTAAATGAAGGAAAGAGGAGTGCTTGAGTTTTCATCCAAACTATAACCAGAATCTGGCACTTGCAAATCAGTATTAAGAAGATCTGACTCGAAAAAACAAAACTAAGTTCAGCGAATAGAGGTGAACAGCCTACACTGCGGACTTAAGCCTTTGAATCCAAATATCATCTGCAAGATATACGATAAGATACTAGAACTTTAGTTGTTACTTCATCTGCATTACCAATTTTTACACAACTGATTCACAATGGTAATATGCTTAAGGCTTGTTTAAGAATGTAAGAATCTCTGCCAGCCTTTAACGTCAAGCATCAAGTTACCAAACGTTCATCTGCCACACGTAATAGTAGATAACAAAATATCTGAAGAAAATATACTCCATAATTACAGTTTGGGGGCTGTGTGATCTCTCAGCAACTCTTTTTAGTCTGAAAGAAATAAAATGAAACATTTGACGATTCTTCGCCCTAAACGTATCCATAATTTTGTAAAAAATATTTTTCTGACGTAATTTAGTTCAGTATTCTTTTATCTTACCAACATTGAATCTGCTACATTTCAGCTTACTGTCCCTCAAGGCAAAGCTTTTATCAGCTTTTATCATTAGAAGATGGGTAACTGACATGAAATTAAATTCTGAAGTTTTTATAAACGATAAGAAATTATTTTCTTTTCAGTGGCCCTTTTTTACGCATGGGATACATTAATTTTTTGATATTTAAGAGGCTGTCTCTCTTATTTCCACCCGGTCAATTTTGCGTCAAAAATAATTTTGCCTGAAACTCTGTTAACAGAAAGACTTTACCCAGGAAAGAACTAAATTAGATTTGGTTTGATTCGAAATAATTTTCTGACTGCATTACGGGCCATAATTATTTTTCACAAGCTATCAGCGGTCTTCTCTTTTGTGCGGACCTTTGTGAGAACAGTATAACATCGAACTGGATCTAAATTTAAGCGATTATTTCTTCACTTCAGAAGCCTAAAACCTTCATTTCTCCCTCAGCTTCCAGACATGGAGAGTTTATATTCTGATTTTGGAAAAAATTCAGCTCTGCAGCGATGTTAAATGGGTGATTCACCGCGAAATGTGGCCAATTCCGGCATTTGTTTTGATACCACGAATCACGATGGATGCCGCCTACTTTTCGAAGGCAATACCTAGCTATTTGTTGAAGTTATCTTGGATTTCACCAATTTGGTTATTAGAAAAATTCTGAAGTGAGCCATGAAGCCGGGCTGCAAAGCGGGTAAGCTGTATTTATGACGAAATCTGCTCCAGTGGTTCGATTTTGCTGTAGGCGAAAAAATCGCGAATGCTCGTACATGTGCTGATTCAAACGGTCATAACTTTGGAAAAATCGAAAACGTACGGGGTTTTTTGCATATTTTTGCCTATGAAGGTCTAAACTTAACGGCTGTGTAGGATAGAATCGTCAACCAGGTCCCAAATCCCAAAACTTAGCGTCTAAATCAAGGTTATTTACGGCCATCGGCCGATGGCGATTTCTAGTGGTCAGAATATGCTAAAATTCGCCTTTTCAAATATGTTGAGAGGGAAAATTCTAACTTTCTTGGCAAACTAGAAAGGTTTTTAAGCAATCTGGTTTTAATTCTGTGGCTTAACTATGCGAATCAAATATTTTACAACGTTACAAAATATGCCTATTTTTCAATTTTCGAGACGTTGCGACGGTCCCTACGGACTGGGAAATAATTATGGCCCGTAATGCAGTCAGAAAATTATTTCGAATCAAACCAAATCTAATTTAGTTCTTTCCAAATAACCACACACAAAAAAAATGTCATAGATTTCCCGTAAAGTAATGCCTTTCTGTTATTTTGAATAATTTAGAGGGAAGCTGATTTCACATGAATGAAACTACATGTATGTAGCCGCTCGCTCAGAGCGGTTTCAGATGGCAACATAGTTTCGTAGACTTCGGTAATCTAAAGCCCCTCGTCCCTTTTTCAGCGATGGAAGACTCATCCTGATATCTATAGCCTCCTTTATCTTCCAGAGTGCTATAACAACCTAGTGAAAATCAATGTTCATGTATGGCCGACGATGTTCTTCTCAGCTGTTCTTTAAACCTGGTACCTAGAGGCTAAGCTGTGTTCACCACATAATCATGCTAACAACTCTCACATTTAACAGATAGATTACACCACCTTGTTTTGAAACTGAAGTCTCTTATCTCACATGCATCAGTAGCTGCCTGATGTTAATTGTTTTTCTTGGTGAGGAACTGGAGTATCCATTCAGTATAACTTTTAGATATCAGAGCTTTCTTGACTCGCTTAACCTCTTTCTCTTGATCATGCGGATCAGTCACCATATGTTTTGCACAAAGCGGTAAGGTGCGTAAGACAGAGCAATTGCGTTCTAGATGATGATTTAAGTTGAAGTTCAGTATTGATCCGCGCTTTGGTTTCCTGTAGAAGGGGACTTTTGGGAGGCCATCATCTTCGAAGGGAACGAAGACGTCCAAGAAGGGTAGTTTTCCAGGTTTTTTAGATTCCGATGTGAGTTTGACGCGTGGGTCGTGAAAGTTACGAAGCTGTTACAAATCCTCTACGTCATTTTTATGTAGTTTTGTGAACTCATCATTTTCATATCAATACTATAGAGAATGTGGTTCCTGATTAATTCCATGCCTTCTCTTCCAATTCCTCTATGCAGCTGGAGGAATTTGACGCAGAGGCAGGACAAAATGTACAAAATGTTACCAAGCTATCAAACAGATGTAATCGCTAGTATGATTTCTACAGCTAACACATTTGCTACAAAAGTAAGGCTACGAAATATAATTAAAAATAAAAGCAAAATCAATCGCTTATGTCTAGTAAACCGCACGCCTGCACTCGTGCCAGTAGACCTCTGAAAATAATCATAGCTGAAATATGGACATTTTTGCAATCCCCAAAACTGTAGCACCAATTTCCTTGTTGTGCTGCTATCTTAAATAACTAACCTTTTGAATTTTCATTAAATGTAGTGAAAGTGACTTTGCTTTTGCCACAAATTCAAAAGTTGCTCCAAACTGTTTCCTGACAGTTTTTTCCTTTTATTCCTGAAGGACAGATGCCTACATATATTTCTCTAGACACGATTTCCCAGTTGTACATGGTTCCTCACAAAGACCACCTGTAAAGAATGAGAGTTAAAAATCAGATCTCCTCCATATTTGTTGTTGGCATTACACCTATATTCTCCAAGTTTCTCTACTTGGATATCTCCAATAGTCCATTTTTTCTGGTTCCGTGTTCCGCCTGATTTTACATGATTCCATAAGACAGTTAGTGGCGACGTTCCAGACACATTGCAATAAAGCACAATAGCTCCACCTTTAACGGCAGTGTGATTTCCCATGGCCTCAATTGCAGCAGGAACTACAAGACGCATCACAAAGATTCAAAGTTCGCAGTCCTCCGCTTAAAAAAGACGATTTAAGCATAAAATCTTCGACTTTCTATGAAAGGATATCAAAAGACTATTTCCTATCATCTTTTGAAGCTCCAATCCTTAGACCGTCCTCGTATTAGTTCCTACCTGTATGAGGGTTAACCGGATGGATATGCTTTGGATTTCCCACCGTAATCTGGGTAAAATAATAGTGACTTGACTGTTTCCCACCCTTCCGCTACATAAACGCACCAAGATAAGCACATGTAACTGTGTACCAGAACATTCCAAAATGAAGTACATGTATATGCATTAAGTTTTAATCTCCACGCGAAGAAGCTACACGAGTCTTAAAGCAGTCAACAAAGGAACTAGTGCCACTGTTCCAAAAACTAACCATAAACGTACTTTAGAGTAGTTTTTAATGTAGTTTCGTAAAAAAATAAATAAATAAATAACTGAAGTGACCAATAAGAAGCAACATTAGTATTACCCTTAGCCAATGAGAACACAAAGTGAAAACAGCCAACTTCTTGTAGCGCGGGAAAACGCAAAAGAGCAAGTCGCGATAGTTTCGAGTTTGGCATCTGATTGGTTGAAAGGATGGCACGAGTTTCTTGGACCAATCACAGAGCTGAGTTAGGTAAAACCCAAGCCAATCCTGGATTGCTCTCGAAACTCAATTGAAGATTGCTTTATTCTAAACTAGGATATCAGCTTAAACGAACAAATATTCGCGAATTGTCTGCCCTATTGTAGGTGGACGTTATAAAAAAGCTTTAGGGTAAACAAAATAGTCACAACAGCCATCACTTCAACATTAACAATGTACTGTCATGTTGACACCCTTAGTCACAGGTCTTCCAACACCATTCTTAGCGGTACATCTGTACGGTCCTTCATCCTGAGTACCACAGATGGTCATAGGGAAGTTCACTCGACTGTTATCAGTGACTTTTTATTAAAACCGCAAATTCAACCAAAATGTCGTTTTTGATAAAATACAGCGTGGATGTTGACGCTATGGTCAGCTTGGTAGCCGGAGTTTGACACGGTGTGAAACCTTCCCTTGTTGAAAAATCCTGGCCACACTCCTTTCAGTAAAGGTAAGAGAAAACTTTCCACCTTTAATTGCTATATAAACAATCTTCTCCGGGGCGCCAACAGCGTTATTACCCACACATCTGTAGGAAAAGTTTCCTTCTTTTAAATATTTTCTTGTCCATACTCCAGCTGAACTGTCTCCATCATTAACTGGTATTTCATTCTCATACAGGCGATAAGTATGTACTGCAGGTTTACCATCCGCTGAGCACGTGATCCTGATATCATCACTTTTACACACAGTTGAGCCATTCACCAATAACTTGACATTCTCTGGTTTATCTAAAGACAACCAACAAATACTTAAATATTCCATCACTCGTAAGAGCGAAAAATGAAGGTGGCATTTTGATGTGCACTGAGGTTGTGATCACATAAGGGTGGTATGAAATGCGAAAAAGATAAAAGAAACAGCCGGTAGGGTAGTTTCAAAGCATTTTTGTCATATAATCTTAAACTGTAGGGCCGAAAAAAAGTTGATTCCACATATTAAAATCCAAAAGCAAGAATCCAAGCCTAGTGGCGTTTATACTTCAAACACCTGACGCGAAAGAACAATGTTACTTTAGCTTGTAACACACTGCTTACAACATTGTTACTTTGTACGTAACATACTCGATACAGTAAATTACTCATGAGTAAAACTCCCACATTTATGGAGTATTTGACACTAAAACATATGTACTCGTACACATGTACTCACAATTGACATCCACTGCAACTGTGTGATTTGATGCAGTTCCTATCCCATTGGACGCTGTGCAGCAATATGCATTAAGATAAGGCGTGGGAGGAAACTAAATAATGCTGACGTTAATTTGTGTATTGGAGCGTTAAAACTGTGGTATTAGAAGGTCACCAATTTCAATTCAAAATGTGCAACAAAATGCTGATTGGACAAAACATACAATAGAAACAGAATAATGTATGCAATTACAAGGAAAGTTTCAAATTAACATGGTAAAGTTGATGATTAAGTGCATGTTGCTCCCATTGAATGTGAATAGCCTCTTTGATTTTAGGTAGAAGAATATTCACGGCACGAGCTCGCAGAAAATGAAGATAACGGGAAGATGTGTTGCGCCGAAGAAAGAGCTGAGAAAACTTTGAAGTCTGCTTCCACCAGAAAGACGACTAGGTGAGTTTCCTCAGTTTTCTGCCCCTCGAGTCCACATTTTACTCCGCCGAGCCATAGAGCTTCTCCTGGGTTCAGGTCTTGGCTTGGCCAGCGTCAATACTTTTGTAGTCGCTCTGCTGCTGATCGCCCGTCAAGACCGGGAAATTGCTTCGCTTGTGGCAGATTTGGTCATTGACGTCCAGATGCAACCAGGTCGCTCCTTCTGGATATAGAGGTAATCTTGGTGGTAGATGAAGAATTAATTCGTTGACGAGCAAACATTGATTATTTGACATTTCTGCTATAAACCCTTTGTGTGATTTGGACGATCTTTTATGTCAAGGCCTTGTTCGAGTTTCCGAAAACTATGAGCTTGAACCGCCAGGTGTTAGTGGTAACTATGACTGATGACCCACAAGTTTCTGTACAAGGGAAGCTGAAGACCCGTGGTTTGTTTCTAAGGCTCTTGCGAGTAAATATTCGCTCCTCCTAATATTGTCACTAAGTTGAGTGTTTCCGTTCAAGCTAACAGTATAAAAAGAGACTTACCTTAGATTTGAGGCATATTGATTTGCATATATTTTAATAGAGTTTAAGTGTCAGGGGTTGCATACCATCAAGAGTGCCTTGTCCAACAATTATTATCCTTTTTCTTTTGATTTGAAAGCAGGCTATCACAATTTTGATATTTTTCCGATCTATCACAAATATTTGGCTTTTTCGTGGGATTTTGGCGCAGGGTATGTCAGATATTTTCATTTCACGGTTCTACCTTTGGGCTTTCTGGTACACCTTTTATTTTCACAGAGCTTCTTAAACCTCTGGGAACCCATTTGAGGGGACAAGGAATTCCAATCGCTATGTTTTCCGATGACGATATTAGAGCGGGTGAATCGTTGAATTCCGCTAAGATTAACAGTTCGATTGTTCGTGCGGGTGTTTCACGCTGTGGCTTCAAAATTAATAAAGAAAAGTCCAATTAAGTGGGCGCGAGAAAATTTTTTCCCATTTGATCGCATTTTTTGTTCCCCTGATAAAAATCTGCTTCTGTTAAAAGGAATCAAATTAAACTTCCGGCAACAGACAACAATATAATTTACCAACTATGTATTTTTAAAATCCGATCTCAATTTGCATAACCATGCACCGCAAAAGAAATATTTGTATCTCCTTTGAAGCAAATTCCGCACTTCTCTTCATCAGGAGAGCGATAAACCTCACGTAAGCATCATGTCTGCGCTGTTTGAGATTATCGCATGGACCTTAACCATAACAGCGTTGTCTGGAAACTCTTTCGTAATATTTCTGATCCTATTCAGAAAGAACCTTCGCTTACGTAAACTCAACTGGTACATCATTTCCCTTGCTGTGGCGGATGCTTTAGTGGCCTTAAGTTTCTATCCTCCATTGTTTTTTTGTGATCGTTGGTCCTGCTGCCAAACAAATATCATGAGAGCATTTCGCTGGATCTTCATTTACTCCTCAGTATGCAATTTGTGCGCCATGACAGCTGACCGTTACCTCGCCATCACCAAACCCATGTACCACAGAGTCAAGGTATCGGACAGGATTGTGGCCATTTTGATCGCGATTTCATGGCTTTTTCCTATTATTTTGCGTGGTGTTGTCTTCACTCCCCTTTATTATCTGTATAAGAGGGAAGCATTCAAGTACTTTCTTCCTGTGATAGTCATAATATTTGAGGTTCTTCCGTGTTTACTCATTCTTTTCGCTGCCCTGCGAATAAGCATCGTTGCTAAAAGGGAACAAACAAAACACAAGAACAGATCGAAAGGAAAAGCTAAAAAGGAGAATCAGCGAGAAGGATCAAGAGCTTTGAAGATGATTTTGATGGTCACATTTCTCTTTGTATTCTGTTACGCCTTGGAAGCTTATTTCACGATGTGCAAAAATGTTTTAAAACTCTGCGATGACACTGAAATAATTCAGATGATCCGTCGGCTCATGTTGGTAGCGAACTCCGCGATTAATCCATTTGTGTACACCTTCCTGAGAAGAGATATTAAGGAAGAAGTAAAGAAACTGAAATTGTCTTGTAGAAAGGAAAACATTTAACCAGACACGAAACTGTAATCGATTCTACAACACCCTTTCCAGAAAGGGAAACACGCTAAAATTTGAATTTTATCAAAAAAAAACAACAAACAAACAAACAAAAAGAACCGTTTTAAAAACGTTTTTTGTTTGAATGTGTTGGCTTGGAGATTTTGTTCTTGGCTGGTCAATCATAAAAAAAAAAAAAAATTTGGAAAGAAACAAATCTTATAACAAAGGCTTAATCTCAGAAGATCGTAGCAACAAGGCTACTCTACAACTTACAATACCCCGTTCTTTATTTAATTCGTCTGCAAAGGGTTTATCATCGGAAACGTTCCAGTTTGCTATCGGTAGTGCAACGGGGGCTCTTGTTCCCCAATGACGGCACCTGGACATGCACGAGGACGTGCCCAAGTGGGTCTCTATTCTTGTTCGCCTAACCTTAAATCGAGGGTAATCAGCGTTGCTTCCTAGCACGGATTCTGACTTAGTTGTTTCATCACCTCCAGTCCGGATTCTGCAAATTCCACTCCACTGAGACCGCCCTCATTCCACTAATCGACAAGCTTCTCGTTGACTTAGACAAAAACTGAGGAACGGGACTAGTATTTATTGACTACAAGAAAGTATTTGACCTCATAGACCATGATCTCCTTCCAACGAAACTGAATGTTTCTGGGTCACGAACTAGACTTACTACGCAACTATCTGAGTGAAAGCAAACAGTACGTAGTCATTGACGGATGTCGCTCCTCCCCAAGAACTGTGATGGCTGGAGTACCACAAGGGAGTATATTGGGCCTCGTTATGTTTCTCCTTTTTATCAACGACCTACCCTTAGCAGCTCAGCGTTCTACCGTTGACATCTATGCGGTTTCTCATCCGACGTGACAGATGGACTTCTTTGCATCACATCAGCCCTTCAACAAGACCTAAATGACCTTTCGCAGCGATCAGCTGCCAACAAGATGGTCACGAACGCTGCCAAGACGAAATGTCTCTTAGTGACCGAGAAGCGCCTTACAAATCAGATCGTCGATAGTTTATTAAATCTTTATCTTGGGAACTCAAATATAGAGCAGGTGGATCGTCAGAAACTCCTGGGACTTACCACTGACCGACACTTAAGCTTTAATATTGACGTTGAAGAACTGTGTAGGAAGCTATCCCAAAGATAAGCAGTGCTTAGGAAGATAAGAAGATTCCTCCGCATTTAGCAGCCCGTATAATACTATAACGCAATGATAACACAACTAATTTTATATGGATCAACTGTTTGATCGAACTGTTCAAGTGATGACATGATGAGGGTCTTCTAGCTTCAAAAACGCGCTTCCCGAGTTTGTTGGAAGCTGTCACAAGGTCGAACAGCGTGAAACTCTTTAAGAAATTAGCATGGCTCCCTTTCTATGACGAAGTTATGTTTATTGAGAGTACTTTAGTCTTTAAGCGTTAACAAGGAAGCTGTCCTGCTTATATGTACGATCTACTCAAATTTAATGCAGACCTACCCACACGAACTGGTCGTTATAATAAATTAAATCTCGCCTGCCCTCGTTTCAATCGCGAAACCGAGGGAGGGAGGTCCTTTAGCGTATTTGCAACAAGGCTGTGGAACCAACTACCCATTAACCTAAAAAAAGAGGCGACAACAGTTGCTTTTTTCAGAAAGACCTTTCATAGACATTTTCTAACGAGCTGCGATGAAGTAGAGTATTTTAGTCTGAAGGCGATTTAACCTAACCCAAGCGGCATATTTTATTTTATCTAGTTTTTAGCTTGCATTCTTATAGACCTGTTGACCAGTTTTATAATCCTCAAATACATTTTAATTCTAAATACGGTACTTTAGGATCGAGGGACACTAGTTCATCATTTGAATTATTGTGTGTTACCCTCCTTAAATAAAGTTGTTATTATTATTATTATTATTATTATTATTATCATTGTTATTATTAGAGGCATTGAGTCATAATCCAACAGCCAAGTGCAAATGCCAGCGATCTGAATCTGCAGTTCATCTTCTACTGAGCTTAATTCCTATCGCAGCAATATCTCATCCGTAGGGTAAAACTAACCCGGGTGTTACGGGAAAAACTTACTGATTTTTTCGTGTGCTTGTTTGCAACATACTTATTCGTAAACTTTCACATTTAACCATTTCCAATTTATTCAATTTCATTCAAGCTCTTCTATTTTAGTAAATTAAAAAATGTATAAAACCACAGTAGCTTTTGGAATAGATTTTGCTTGCTACTCGCTTTCATTATGCACCTGCACGTCGGCATTTTTGTTATTTACTATTAGTAAAATTTTCAACCCATGCTGACACGAGCAACGGGCCCGAGAGCACGGTCCATGAGGATTTTTAAATTCCATCCCGCTGACGCTTTGCGGGCTGAATCTCGAAGGGAGCATTGCTGAGTCCGTTTGTTTCCCTTCTAGCGGTTTCGTAGGCCATTTCGCAGAAATATTATCAAGTTACGTACTGTTGCATAGATTTAATAGTGTCAGGTTTTCGTAGACGGTCCCTCGCTTCCGTTTTACCTCGCAGGGCGAGGAAGGAAGAGTGCTCCAGGCAAGGAAGAGTGCTTGAGTTTTCATAGGCAATCTCATCCAAATTTCAACCAGAATCACGTACTTGGGAATCAGTTTCAAGGTGATCTGATTCGTAAATACAACACAGTAAACTCTGGATGGGAGTCGTTTTGAACAGCCTGCACAGCGAACTTAAACCTTTGTATCCAAATATTATCTGCATGACATATGGTTAACGTCAAACACCAATTGCCAAACAGATATTAATTACACGTAATTATAACAGAGTAGACGTTCTTCATTTCAGGCCAACATGATTCTTTTGCTCCTAAGGAATTGAAGGACAGCATAGGTACAATCAATCGTCATAGGAGTCGATATTCACTGAACGTAAATCTTACCTTTTGTAACAAGATATCATGTGACCTAAATTAGTTACTCTTGCATCGTTTCAACATCGAATCTATTATACTTAAGGCGACGCTTTTATCAAGACGAAATGGATGACAGTCACATCGTAAAATTCTCTTAAAGTGGAAAGATTTTCAGACAGCTGTAAACATGAAGAAAATCTGTTTTTAATAAATGAGATGCGTGTATTTTCTTATACATTAGACTACTTATGGCAAAGTCATCTTACCGATCAACTCTCTCATCTAAGAAGTGCAAAAAAAAGTAAAGAAACGATATCGGATAAACCCGTGTATAACATTCTTGTTACCATTGCTGGTGCACTTAGTATTGTGATGGTATCATCCACTTATCTCTAATATAAAGGAAGTGGATTCCTGGCCAATTTCAATGCCCGCTCCTCAAATTTCTCCCTGTAGATGGAGAAATTTGAAGAGAAAGCAAGATGCAATGCAAAAAATGTTAAAATACTATTAGAAAAAAAAAACAAACAAACAAGCAAAAAAAAAACAGAAACAAAAAACCAGAAAAAAAAACAAAAACAAAAACAGAAAAAAAAATTGACCAAATCAATCAAATAACAGCCTGTACTATTGTAGTATCTGTAAAAACACTCAGACACGCTCGCACTCATCATTACGAGAAATGAGAGACCGAGTTACTCAATATGCGATTAAGCTGCACGCTTAGGTCAAAATCATTGGACTTAACCCGTGACTTTTGTGAATCCCCAAAATCTGGTACGTCGGATATCGGAGATTATCAAAGCCTAGTATTGCGTTTTGTGAAGATCACTATGTTGCTGAATCATGGCAATGTTGGCGATCGGCCTAATTCCTTAAAAAAATCGCCTCGTGCGTCCTTGGCAATCGTGGCATGACGGATATCGGGGATTAGACAAACGAGTACGAGGATGCCCGAAAATTCAGCGAGTTCCACAACATCGACGTAAAACGACATTCATTATGCCAGCATTTGTTGGGTAAATTCTTTCCGAACCCGGCTTCGACTTTACGAAGCTCTCAACATGGCACAGGAAAGAGCATCCAAAAAGTGTATTCTACTGGAAAATTCACACTGCTCGCTTGTGGTTGCAGTTTTTATTCAAGGACGCATTTAAGCTACTCGCTTATATATCAAAATGCAGGCTCATTCCAAACTTCAAATGTCCATTAGCTCACAGAATGCAATAACGAAAACAATTTCTCCAGCGCTTCCTCAGCTAAAGTTTCTAAAGTGTGTCAGCAATAACATCTAACATTTAACCAAAACCTTATTTTCGAGTGCAACATTCAATAAAGTGGGCTGAACAACGCTTAAAGTGCGCAGTTATCCTAATTTAATCATTCTAATAGCTATTGACTAAATATTGATATAATAGATAATGGTTCACCTTGATTTCTATACCAAATACCAATTAAACTACATGGTAATTAGCAACAACGGATCACTTTACTCCGACTTTTACGTCGCTTTATGGGCAGGGTACTTCCCTTGGTTGTTAGCTGCATTATAAAAGGGACTGGATTTAGCATCAGGACACATCTAGTTTTAAAATTTCTATTGTTTGGGGTGTGTGGAAGAGACGGTTTCCGCCTATTATGATAAGAGTTGTTTCCACAATTCTTGAACAAGAGCCTAATCCATGCTTGCGTAAAGGATGTTGTCATAATGTTGCATGTTGATGAGCCTCTGTAAGGAAAATAAAAAAGAGAATCTATTAAACGACTTCTAAGTCAAAAGGTGACTAAGCCTTGCTTAAATTTATTTTGTAGATATTCCACCTGATGTTGATTTTCCATTTCCTTCAAATCATTCCTAAGATTCTCAAAAATTGGGCGATCATCTGGGTTCTCTTGCCAGCAGTCTTGCATAATCTTGTAACTAAATAAAACCAAAAAAAATAAAATAAAACTTGGATTTTGGTGATACGAATTCTACTAAAAGTTTTTTCATAACATTCTGCAGAGCTACCTAAGCACGAAAGTTGGGACCTTATTCCTAGGAAGTCAAAGAAAGTAATGGTCCATAGATTGATATTTGATTGTTTAGGTCTGGAAGGCCATTCTCGTTGCTAAAGAGCTATAGAGGTAATGAAAAAAAATTCTTAACTTTTCACAGCAAGTTCATGATTAAAAAATTAATGGTCCATGGTCTTACAGGGTATCGTCCACGTGTCGTGGTTTAGGCATCCTGTAACCCTGAGTCAGTAAATCTGCCATTTTTCTTCCGTCAATCTTTGGATATGGAGAGCCACCTAAGACGAGACGTTAAACACGAAGACAGGGAATCGATCAAAAAGTGCGCCATCTATATAAATTACACTGAAACACAATTATCTGACATACCTATCGTGAAGATTTCGTAAAGCACAATTCCAAAACTCCATCTAATTAAAGAAAATGCCATCAGGCTTCATTGCAAGTTGACACGTACAGGTATAATTAAATTATAGGTTGAACATGAATAGATTTGAACGGTTTTTTTTAACTCTTTAAAACTGTTTATCGGCTTATTAGATCCACTTACACATCACTTTTCGTCGTATATCGTCCGTATAACAGCGCTTCGCAAGCTGTCCATTTTACTGGCAGTCTTCCCTATCGAAACATGGAAAGGAAATGTTGAAGAAAAAGAGCAGATGATTCTTCCTTTTGTTTATCTGGCGATGATGTAGTGTTAAACATTACTGAGAAACAAGGTGAGAAGAGGTTGAGATAGGATATATCTATCCTAATAAACTTCGGTATTAGCCAAACACGCAACATATCATGATAACGAAATCAGAAACCTTTGATTTCTTTTCGTAGATGTTTTCCTGGCATACGTCCCTTGCCATTCCAAAATCGGTTACCTTACATCGTTCTTGCTCTCCAACCAAGACGTTCCGGGCTGCAAGGTCGCGGTGAATAATCTGTCGTACATAATACAGAGCATTGATGAATAATTAATTGATTCAATAACTCATTTTGCACTGCTCAAAAGCGTCGGATGGAAAAACTTTGTTCTTTGCAACGAAACAAAAGTGATAGATGTAATGGACGCTTTTGATCATTGCAAACAGAAAGCTCTATTATCCTATTAAGCTCCATCCAACCATATTGGAAAGATTTCCCTTGTTTAAGTATCAAACAAGTTCCAACTTGAGTCACTTGTATCCAAGTTTACTTCATGCACAAAAAAGTGTGGATGGAAATTGAAATGAAAAAGGTATCCCTTGCATCTATTGCCGCCGAGACAGCAAAGGGAATTTTGATACTAAAATCGACTTACATTTTTTGAGGACAAATAATGCATACCATCAGCCACTTGCCAGGAAAACTTCATTAGCTGCTGGGAAGTCAAACTCGTCTGAGGCTTAATATCCGGGTCCTTGAAGTAGTTATCTTCTAAATGTCGGCTCTTTCTCAAATAGCCCAGGAGATCTCCATACGGGACATATTCGATAAGTACAAGCAAAGGATCTAAAAAATATATGTAGAAAACAACAAAGAACATCAGCTACGTTATCACTTTGAAGTGATAGTTACAGCAATGGGAAAACGAAAAACTTTTCACTTGTGCTAAGTGCATTCTAAATTTAACCCAGGATCTGCGGTAAACTGGATAAATAATCTTAAATCGAGTGAACCGGAACTCGTAATGATAAAACAAAATAATTATTTATCGTGCACAATTGCTACAAATGCTCTTTGCTGATACTGTTAAGATCAACAATGACAGGATTAGGTATAATGAGAGAGCAAGAAATTATGAATTCAGAGCAATTTTGGCTTTATGTTGTCAGGGTGACACAAAGAGACATAAACTAGGCAGTTTCATTCTATTTTCTGCACCTGATTCAGTTACACAACCCTGCAACTTGATAACGTGTGGATGAGGCCTTAGTTTCTTCAGGACTTCAAGCTCTGACAGCAAATCTTTCCTCTCTATGTCTGTAGCGTTACCTAAAGAAAAGAACGACTATTCAGTAACAGTAAAGCCTTATCTTAACTAAAACGCTCTTTAGGCAATGAATAGAGTACCTTTCAGCATTTTTATGGCAACTGTAATTGTCTCCTTTCTTCCTCGAAGGTTTGAAGCTTTTCCCTGGGCGACTTGACCAAAGGCACCTTTTCCAATAATCTTTTCAAATGTTACATTTTCTCTTTCCACTTCCCATGAGCGCGTTCCTGGGTGCAGGGGTGCATATTCGTTTATTTCTAAATAACGTCGCTCTGGGTCCGTGGCAGGATCATTCAGTGGTCTAACTTCACTCAGGTCCATGTAATTTCTGGGAGCATGATGCACCACGGTGCTAAGGTTCCCATTGCTACTTTCCAGTTCAATTCCCTCGTTCTGTTTTCCAGCGAAAAGAGATTCACACTTAGTCTGGCCTGTTTTGTCCCCATACGGATTGGTTACGAGTAAGGAAGATGTCTCGTATTTCTTAGGGAAGTATCATGCAAAATTTAATGGGTGCATTCTCCAGTCTATGGAATTGTACGTTTTTTTTCATTTTAATTCACTCGTTTTGCGACCAGAATAAAGGAGAATCACACGCAACCGTAACCTTTCTTATGACAATGAGATAAAATTTAGAGAATTCTTGAATATTATGATGTAATCCACTAAACTAAACGCCTTTTCTGAGAGCACTTGCGAATCAGTACTAAGAAGATTTGACTCGTAAATACAGCTGCAATTTCTTAAAATAAGGGCAAAAGGTTGGCAAAGCGCACTTCAATGAACCTTGAAATCCAAACTTAATTTGTATAATAAGTAATAGACTAATAAAAACTCATCTTCCTTTTGTTACTTCCTATGTAACACCATTTCTACACAACTGATTCACGGTATTCAAGTCCCAAGGGCCTTGAAAAAATTGAAGGTATGCATGCTTTGCTTTAACTTTCAGCATTTAATTGCCAAACAGATATTTGTTGATCATCACAAAGTAGATTATTCGATAAAAATGCACCCCATACTTACCACGTGAGGCGTACGTGACTCCTTAAGGACTGTATTAGGTCTAAAAGAAAATCAAAACTAATAGTTTCTAGGAAACTGACTAAACCTCACCAACAAAATCACTTTCTTGTTTTCTTGTTTTTGTCTTTTTTTTTTGTTTTTTTTGGAAATATCAACTGACACATTTTGAGAACAACTGAGAAACTTTTCTCAGAACTACAAATACGAACAATACCAATCTGATCTACAGATGCTATATTAACGTTTTATTGTAATGACATCTTACCGATTATCTTTTTCACCTAAGAAGTGTGGAAAGAAGGAAAGAGATGACATTAAATAAAGAGAAAAAAGCTGCTTAAATTATTTTAAAATTCAAAAAGTCCTCATCAATTAAGCGGTCATGTATTTCCAGCTCCTTCTCTTGAAAGTACTTCCAGTAATAATATTATTTATCTTATCCTCAGAGGGCATGGTAAGGAATCCCGCAATGTGATTGGTTCTTTGCGCATTCCGTATTTTCCTATCTCTACCCACGGGCAACAGTAATGCTCTCGTGAGTCGCTGAGTTCATTCTTACCTTCGTTGCCATTTTTCATAAATCTATTTTGTTTTACCGGCCGGGCAGTATTTTTAAGCAAAGACGTTGGTCACTACCTCAAGCCGATAATTAACTCATTGATCCTCTCTTTTCTCTCCCTCAAATCGCTTTGGCTGACAGAAAGCTATTGGTTTCGAAATTAACTTGTATGAGCTAAAGAGTCATTAAACTGGTTGACAAGCGGCCTAAAGCCCGTCTGTAATTAATTTCAATCCCTCACAAAAAGTACTAGAAAGTTAAAACGTGAGGAATTTGGTTACAATTGAATTAATCGATGGAACCTTCATTCATTTAATATCTGAATTCTCTCAAACAATCTGTTCGAAGTAAAAGGGCGTGCGAAGTTTTCAGTTCTACAACAAATATGCGCTCTCGGTGAGTCTTTTCAAGTCCGTTCAATTTGGACATTTGTACCGTAAATTGCACAACAGAAAGTGAAGGAATTCAATGAGAAAAAGCCGCATTGAGTCTCCTTGTGTCTCGTTGAAGTGTCTAATTCGAATTTAGTTTTTGTGGTGGAAAGACCAGCTTTACACACGCTATTGAAGTAAACAAACGAACAAACTCTCACAATTTCCAAATAAAAAACTTGAATTCACTTACAATTACATTCCTCACCGTTTACTTGATTAACAGAGGTAAATCTTCGTACATGAATGAATCGCGAAGAGAGTGAATAATACTTTCCGTAAGATCATTGACTGTTTTCGAAGAAATCATTGTGGTGACAGTCCTTGCCAAACTACTTTGGTTGTTTTTTCAAAACTGTATATGCCCTTTTTTTTCTTGCGCGCTCTCTAAACGACAGGTGTCAGATTGAGACAGATAGTTGTAGAAATAACGTTTCAAGGTTTGTTGGGAGGCCTTTTAAATCACCTTTATCATTACACAAATGAAAATGCTTCGGTGAAGCGTCTCTCTTTAATTTGCATCGCCTCTATTTTAACTACCATCTACTCGCTCAAGAATTGTTCAGTTTATGGAGGATCCTGCTGTAATTACAGCCCTAAATCATTCGGGTTCTTTTGGAGAGAATTTTCCTTAAGTTTAAGGGAAAAAAAATTAAAATGTTATTCAGCAGCCTAGATCTGTCCGTATTGGGAAAAGGTCTTGAGTAACGCCGTCTATTGGTGTCATGAATTGAAAGACTTTGCGAAATGACTCTACTATGCTGCAAGTTCTCCGACTCCTTGCAGTTTCCTCTTTCCTTCCCCCTTCTCAGTTTCCATTCTATTCTTCAAATGAATCTCCTTTTGTCAATCGTCCACAAATCATAAATCTAGGTTAGTAGAATCTTGAATAAGAGCATTTACCAACTGAATATAGTAATTCACTCTACTTACGTTTGCGGCGTTTCCAGGCAATCAAAATAATAGCAACAGCGAACATAAAGGCAAGGACCCCAATAACTGAGCCATAAATAGCATCCTTATTCACCTTTGCTGGTTCAGATGGGACTGGACCAGGAACAGTAACTAAATCTTAAATAGATGACATACATTTTACAGAAGCAATCCTTTTTTTAACTGTTTAGTTGAATTAATAAGAATTAAACTGATTTAAACACAGCTATGCACATTTATCGGCAACCCATAATAGGTAAAGAACTCATAAAATGTAGCTGAAGTTTGCTTTGGCCTTGTGATCAAATAATGTTTTCGGTGCACACCCACTGTGCAAGAACATCACAAAGATGTTTTTCACACGAGCTTAAAGTTAAAAGGGTAACTTCCGTGAGTTTCCATCACACTGGTAATCCATCTTAAGTACAAATTCGCAGGTCACAGACCCAATTTTCATTAGGAGCAATCCAAATTACCGTCGTTGAAAGTTTATACACACCTGAAATAGTTGATCCTACGGAAAAGGTATCTACTTTTAGGGTACCTAGGCTTCCATCCTTAATTGTATCTAGAAGCAATGATTCTACTTCATTTTCTCCAACAGGCTCGTCAAAAGTGAGCGATATGTCTGCGATAACACTTCCCTCTCTGTAAAAAGATAAGAAAAGTAAATCCAAAAATTTCTTCAACTTAAATGTTTTGAAGAGTATCTCAACCAGTAAAATAGAGAATTTTAAAATCAAAGTACAATAAGTAGCTTTTGTCATCGATGAATGATGATACCTCAGCTGCGTTACATTGATTTCTCTGACGCCAGAACCTTTGAATTCTTCATCCACCTAAAAAGCAACGACATCCAAATCATAAGTCAGTATGGTAGAGAAAGGAGAGTGGGATAAGCTCATAATTATAGGAAAGGACATAAGGATGTTTTGCCCTATTTTATTACAATTTAGTCATAGGAAAATGTTTTACACTCTGTACGTAAAAGACTCCTCACTTAATGATACCTTGCTCTCTACACGCACTTCAACAGAAAACGAGGAAGGCTTTTCTATAAAGAGCAAAGGAGGACTAAGATAACTTTCTTCCTTCTGTTTTACTGCAGTATTTAAAAGAGAAAATCCTAACAAATTAGGATACTGCGCCTATGATTATACTGTTGGATAGAAAATATCTGATTCTCAATGACTTTTTTTTTAATTAAGCAATGAGCACCTTCTCAAAAATATAACAACACCAATGACTTACCGAACGTATTATTATTTCAACAAACAGTTGTGTATCTAGGTCAGAAAAGTCTGTAAGTTCCTCTGTCCACTTTTTATTGTTAATTTTAAGGCTGATCATGATAACAATTGCCACTGCGTCTATTGTAGCAAAATGAAACGGAAGTACAACCTTCATTATCCTGAAGATATAGCTTGCAACATATTAACATTCATTACCTAATATCAAGCAAAGCAGCAAAATTGTAACGAACACAAAAGTGGCTCCCACATGCCACACTGATAATTCGGTTTCTGGTATTTCGTTTCAGTAAAATCCTGACCTATCGGGTAATAGTAAGGAAGTAACGAGCTCACATTCCTGGATTTTTGGGGCATTCTCATAGTTCTCCTCCTCCTTTTCATCCTCAAGATTTAATTTATTGACGTCTCGTTAACCAACGGGTCAAAAATATTCGTCTTTCTTTGTTCAACTTACCATTTTCTTTGCAATCTTTTCCTTTTTTCCCCTTGGGATAGAGGCAAAAGTGCTTTCCAAATTCTCTACAGGTTTTTCCATTGGTACATTCCACAACACAAGGGTTTCCTACACGCACAAAAGTCAAAAGACATTATTGGATGAATGAAAGTTCCGCTAGTGTTTTAAACGAGAGAGACAAAAACTTCCTCCCAAAACTTTTCAAATCATATATTTTTACAGGTGGATAAATATTGTCTATTTGATAAGGTTTTCATCTTGAATTTTTTTTCTGAGAAAAGCGTTTCAAGGTTCAAGATCCTAGACTTAAAAGCTAAGTTGTGTTTTTTTGAAATAATATTTGCAACCGTATTCTTTGAAAAGATATATTTTGGCGATATCAATTCACTGTCCGCAACAACGAGGTCAGGAGAGGGAATTCTTGTAACTGCGCTGAGCATTTTTTTCTCAAAGAAAATTTTGTTATTCATCGTTGCTTTATAGTTTTAAAGGTGTAATCGTTTGTCTCACGATGCTAGGTAAGGTTAAAGAAGCCATCCACAACAGAGTTCATCCTAATAACAACAATGGCGATAACAAAATTCCTGAAGCATGGATGCTTATGATCACAAAGCACAACCACCGATCTGTTACAAAGGGAACCTATGAGGGAACAACATCTAATAGCCAGAATAATTATGAGTATCGAAATGAACCAATAAAAGCGCGCCACAGCATGACAGTAACAACAAACTAAGGTGTGATCGCATAACTTCATCCACGGTCTCGAAAAGCCGAAGTTGTTACACACGGGAACTTGTAACGAACACAAGACATGTGAATTTAAAATCTCCTCTCCTGTTATAGTTTCCTTATTGTGAATTGTGCGATAATGATAATAAACAACCACATTGTAGACTAATAAATGTTCTGTTCCGGACTAAAGCCCTATTTCCTGATTTTAGCAAATCTCCAAAGTAATAAACGATAGAAGAAAGAAACGCTACGATTTTCCCTTCGAGTTTTCGCCTTCATGCATCTCTCTAAACGTGAAATTTTCCATTCCTACAAAAAGTCTCAACATATTTTCATATAATTTAGCTTTTTTGATCAATCATCTACATGAAGAGCATTTTGAAAATGTAGGTTTATTTGGTAAAGTGACCGCCTAGACCCAGAATTGCGTGACAGGTGTAGTTGAGAGAAACTAGTCACAGTCGCCGATTTTAAAAGGCATTCAAGACAAAAAAGACGGTAGTGTCCAAAGAATTTTTTGATGTTTTTCAGAGATGAAATGATCGATTATAAAGGGGAGTTAAGATTAGTGTTGTAGCTTTCTGGCAAGGGAAGAAATTTGACCTCAAAGTCGTCAAATATTTGGATGAATAGAAAAGTCTAAAAACACAGTCGTTTATTTGCCTCTGTTAATTGACAAGCTGTCAATCAAATTGACTGATATCAGCGTCAACTATTTGCTAAGAATGTAATAATATGTGTGCAAACCCTCAGAATCATTGGTAAAATACCATCGTAGTGAGAGCTCCATACATTTTACCTCAAGCGATTTCCTCGGTGAAAACCAAGTCAACGGGGGGATGGTCTATCTCCCCTGGAAAAACCAAAACAGAAACCAGCTTATCATTTTGAGTTTTGGGGTAGACCCTTTCAACTAGCACAGTTTCATTGATAGCGGAGCTCGCAGCGTGCGCAGCGTAGCCCCATAACTATACAAAATAGTAGTAACTCATCAGGCCGAAAAAATTTGGACTAATGACCGTACGGGCGTCCGTACAAGGTGCTACTTTTAGCGTGCGCGGCCATCTGTACCGTGGGCATTATCTAAGCCATTACGTAATGGAAGGGCGTGAGAAAAGGTGATGCGCAGGCGCGATTGCTTGCGTAACTTGAATACCCCATTCGTGTGCACCAGGAGACACCAGCAGATGACAATGAAGTGCGCATACTCGAGTGTCAAGCTTTAATGCAGTGTAATGGGCCACACGGTCAGATATTACAAGAGGGCTTCAAGTGGGCTACTAGATGTGAAGCCGCGTGAGCAAATAATTTGCAACCCACGTTTTGAGCGGGAAATCAAATTGGCAAGGATGTGGTTGAACAGTAATTCTCAGTATTTTGCAATTTCTAAACAACTCGTAAGGCAACAATACCGGCAGAGTTTAAGCTTTGTCAAGCGGAGGAAATTGTTATAATTCAAGTTAGTGGAGAGAGGGTTTTAAGTGAAAATAGGCTTGATATAAAAAGACAGAGCGACCAAAGAAAGCAACAAGTAAACGGCGTAAAGCGAAAATCGCTTAAGAAAGGTAAAAGGGCGCCAAAATAAGCAGAATACGGTGAGAGGAACAAGAAAGAGAACTGGGATTATGACTACTTCAAAAGACTTTACTACATGCCGTATAGGTACAGGCAGGTGTTGTAAAAGACGTTTGGTTAGCTTTCTCATTAGTGTACATTTCTTTTCCTAAGAATTTTTTTTATCCAGCCTGTGCTGAATTCTAATTTTTCAACCAAATTTCATTATTTTTTAAATATTATTAGATCTCCTTTTATCAGTTAATATTTATGTAATTCAAATAATTACATAAACTCTTGCATATGTATGGCATATTGTTTTTGCTCTGATCCTCCTAACATTTTACTATGAGAAGGGACTGTTATTGGCTATAAAAGCGTAGTCAAATTAAAGTTTTTTGCACAACTTATGCATCAAATTTTTGCTATAGAATATTGTATCCTTCTTAAAACTAGTTTATCAGAATAAGAATGAATTATTGGGCACAGGTATGGCTTTCACGATGATAGTTTCCAGGTTTGAAAAAAGTCACTGCCTAAAGTCACTAAAATCTTCAGTTCCTTTGCCCTGACAGCCCAACCTCGTCAAAATATTGCCAACAGGAGTGATTAGCAAATTATTGACACAGACGAGAGAGCCTATTCCCACATAGTCCTCCTCGATCCTGTTAGCTTACTATGGACATGGCATTTCAAACACGGTGTATATGCCACAAGTTTTCCTTTTCCCTGACTAATTATTTTGTAATAGTGTTTGTATTATATTTCAACCCAACCATTTTCTACGCTAAACAGAGGAGGTTGAAACGTTGGGGAAAAACAGTGGGGTGAGCATTCCTACCTGGCAACTTCAAAAGCAGATATAAGAGAAGCCCATACGATTCTGGCGCATCGTTTTACTGACTCACTGTTCTCACTGCACGTGTATACTATCGTTTCTTTCAATTTTGGCTCATTTTCCCAAACCGAAATTATAACTCGGGCTCAATAGAATACAATTTCAATTAATGCTGACATCATGCGCTTCCTCTGAAGAAGAAAACATTCCCTATCTTCATAAAATTTGGTCAAAACATCAAGAACAACGACGAAAATCGTAAGCTGTCTGAAGATACCGCTGACTAGCATGCGTGTAGTTGTGAGAATATCGTCCCCAGGTTCCAGACTTCGTCAATTTTTTCCCCACCTCCCCCCCGAACTGGTCTTTCAATTCATTGAAAAAACTCTTCTTCAGCCAGTGCTAATAGTTTTATCACAGTATTCATTCAGTATAATGAAGGGCTGGAAAATAAACTAACAAGAGCTCCGCTTTTAGGCTTGCCTAAATCTATATATTATCAGCGAGATGGCATGTAGCACGACTGCCGGGTACTCTAATGGACACACTTTCATAATCTGTCAGTTTCTACGCCTAACGTGTAGAGCTTTTGGCCGTTTTATGGCTAACCTTATTGAGACCCTCGTGAAAGAGAAATGTTAAATACGTTTTCTTTCAAAAGAAGGCGAAAGTAGCTCAGGATGATCGTGGTGAGCGGCGAAAGTCAGTCTGTCTCTAAATAGTATAGAATCACATGCAAGTTGGGGCATAGTCGGTTGCGTAACGCGTCAAGAGCAATTTCGCCCAAGAGAAATGTTTGATGATTATAAAAGAGGATATACAGAATGAACGTCACAGGGTACTCACCACTGGTCATTGTGGATTCATACTTGGCTTCAAATCTACGATTAACTGTTTGTCCAGGGTGGAACATCACAAACATTTGATTTCCATTCGACAACTGAGGCTCATTCCAAGACGACCCCTGGCAAAATCGCCCTAGCGAAGGTGAACTTGTTGACCCACCATCATAAAGCTCCACATAAGAACAAGAATCTGAACAAGGATTTGCTGAACACTCACTTAACACAAAGTCAGTAAACGTAAAATTTACAATTTTGTTTGCTGGCGCGGTAATGTTCCAGGCACAATTTCTGGACGCAGTGTAATTACTCTTTGGGTAGTTTGTGCTGCTGATTTTGCCGCTGCCTGAGAGAGGAATTGCTTCCTTGGGACAAACTGTAAGCAATGAGAAGGAGCATGTAGTGCGAGAGAATAAGCATAGGCTGTTCCGGGCGTTCAATTACTAAAACACAGGACCATATTCAACAGCGCGAGAGCAGCTGGAGAGTGAAAAAACCAGGGAGGTGTGGGTCATGTTGGGTAATCAACGTCTTCTTTTCCCCACCAGACCCAAACCTCACTCTCTTTTTCGCTACTCCGCTTCTATCGTGCCCCTGGCTATTTCACTCTGTTTGACTGACTAGAACGCTTGGAATAGGCCAGAATAAACGTGGATTGGTGATAGATATATGGCTTCTTTCGCAGATGCCGTCACAATATGCATGGTAAGAGCAAAAGAGTGGCACACGAGGCGCTTCCAAGTGTCACTGATGAAAACAGGGTGACATCACCTAATATGTCTTCCTGAGTAGACGCACGGTAACGTGGAATCTAGTTGCTTCATATACGATGATGGAAATTGTTGTAAATGGTGAAGTCATCCACACCTCTTTTCTCCAATTGGTGCTAAATAACAGCCAATCAAAATGCTTATCATATAACTGTTGACTCGACCAATAGTCAAGATCAAAACGGCTTAAAACCATGCTCTTTAGGCTGATACATTTCAATACGACTTTTATACGTGAGTAGTCCCAAGGCAAGAATACGAATATTTGAAACTCGTTACGGTGACCAAATTACATTGTCAAGTCAGATGAAACCAAAATAATACTGTTATACTCCTCGACCGACGCAGCGCCACAGTTTTTTGGAAACTTACCACCTTAATTCAATTAGGGTTGGCATGGCTTCCCAGTACATCACTGCTTACACTATACATCAGAGATGTTCGCATTCACCCTGAGTTGATAACAGAGAGAACCTCCACTCTTATCAACTAAGCTCCTTATCATTACTTGTGTGGGTGAGTTTATTGCATGTAACATATTCTCTCAGCGAACTCTTAGATCTCAGGAAGTTGTTTTCTCTACTTACTTGGAGGACTGTAGTTCAACAGCTTGTAAGTTGCCCCAAATCCGTCATAATCCATGTTTGCATCATGGGACACAAACACCACCCTCAAGCTTTCGTGCAGTGAATAAAACTTTACAGGAATATACCTTGGTGTACCACATAGTTTTCCAGGCGGCACTTCATCACTGAAGCTATTCTGAACTTCCATGTAATCACACGAGCAAGCAGCATCACCACAACGTTGCAGATTATAGTCTGGTATTGTGAGCTCAACACGGTATCCTTGTTTCCCTATAATCTTCCAGCTACATGTCTGGTTAAATGGATAGTTTCTTGGATAAAAGGGAGAGGAGAAAGAACCTGATGTTTCATCGAGGATCATATCTGCTGGGCACACTAAAAAGAGTAACAAAGACTGTGTCAGGCATCCAAAACTGTTTTAGTATTGATTTTTACACTCCACTGTGGTTAACGGGTTGATTTCCAATACAGCCTACTGCTCCTTTTCCGTATGTTGATGGGTTTAAACATAAATCAATGTAACCGACATGAAATATTAACAGCTTGCGTCCGGGTGAAAGGCTTGAATACATTCAATTTTCTTTCTACAGACTATAGCTGTTAATAGATTGTCTACCTCATTATTTTCAGGTTATACTCAACAAAACTCTCGTTTAGTTCAATAGAGTACATGCTCAGTACACTTCTATACATCCTTCATAAACTACCCCTGAAGGAAAAGCTCTTACGTGAATCTCCATCTATCGCCTGAAAGGTTGCATTGAACCCTTTGTTTACAAGGCCGGTGCGCGATTCAAATCTCACTTGAATGAAGTTTCCCTCGGAGTACAGAGGAGGGGGATGCTTTTGACCACAGATCTTAAAGTCTTTAGGAGTTTTCTCCATGAGAGGCAACGTTTGTGATAAAGACTCGGGCACTATCTGCTGCCGCTCCAGCACAATCATCGTTTTCATCTGCTACCAGGGTAAAGTTCAAGAGGGTCAGTTTGATGATTTTCCCATCGGGTACCGTGATATTCCAGGTACAAATCCTGTTTGCGTCATAGTTGTTGGGAAAATTGGGGCTGGAAATGTGACCACTAGTAGCAGTAATGGATTCCCCAGGAGGATCGGACGTACTGTTGGAAAGCAATTACTCCAGTTTATCCTAACTGTGAGAAACATTTTTCTGAATGTTCATTTGTCTCTGATTTCTAGTGATTCACCATGAATTTTCGCAACTATGCGACCTTTGCAATCAGGGTTTTTTTTGGACATAAAATTTTTTAGCCTGCACGCGCGTTTCTTGACCAAAAGTAAGTTAAAAGCCTTGAGCAAAGCAAGAAGGCCAGCGGTCTGCAAGGAATCTGGCAGACCACTTGCAGGCCTGTTGCCGGCTAGCGTTGCCCAAAGCATCAAACTTATTTACAGGCAAAAAACCGGCTCTTACTGTAGAACCAATGACGAAAGCTTGTCCGCCGGCTGATAATTTCACTGAAATTGGATTCCCTAGTTTCAAACACAAGACACTGTTAACTGGATTTAATGATACATCCACTACTGCCAAAGATCAGACACACCCAAGTCCTACATGGAAACACGACTAACACATCTAACGTGCACGAGAACTTACTCTGGACATTAAGAGTGATTTCTTTCCAATCCTCGCCAAGTTCATTTCTAGCAACACATCGGTAGGTTCCATCATTCTTGCCACTTATGTTGCGTATGATGCAGTGCTCACCCAAGCAGTTTAATTCATCTTCTATCTTTCTCCAAGTAATTGTTGGCTGAGGCACTCCCTTTGCACGACATGTCAATGTAACATCGTTTGTTTCATTAACTGTGAATGCTCTTTGATAGAAGGTGATTGTTGGTGGATCTTTTGTAAAACAAAAAAATAAGAAAGATAAGTGACAAATAAAAATTACTGCAGTTGATGAAGCTATTAAAACAATTTTCCACGAAGTGCGAAAGAAATCAGAGATTACTTTGCTTTTGCTTTGACTTGCTTTGTGGTTGGTACAAAAAAACTCGTGCCACTCTCTGAACCAATCAGATACAACACCAAAACCAATCACGAATTGGTCACCCACGTTTTCCTGCGCTTTAGGCGGTTTGGTTATTTTAGTTTGAGTTCTCAATGGCTCTCAACCCTTTAACTCTTAGTAAAGGTTCTCATTAGTAATTCTCCTTACTGTCTTTAATTGCCAGGGAAATGTGGCACAGGGTGTTCATTTGGCAATGGATATCACAAAATGCTACACATTATTCCCAGAACAGTCTGGCTAAAATTCTGTTGCCTGACCTTTCCATTTATCTTTCATTTTTTGTACAGATATAAATAATAAACAAATTGCTTTCACTTCATAACACTGTGAGTGTTGTCAAGGAAGACCCTGGATATACACAAGTAACCTATACATTTTTATGTTTTTCACTAACACCAGTTTGGCACTTTTTGGCATAAAAGTTTACAGAAATCTGATTTGCCACTTTTTCTCTTTTGAGAAATAACAACATAATGTGCAAAACAAAACTTTGATATTCATTTAAGGGGGATCAAAAACACAAGAAAGAAAATGCGCTTGTTGTCACTGGATCCTTCCTGGCCAGAACAACCAGCCAAGCAATCTCTGAAAAATTTTGAGACAGCCTCATTCCTTTGAAAAAAACTGTGTACTCACATGGACGTAATAGCTAAGAGACTGAGTAGACGACCAACATTTTTGTTACAAAACTTTGCGTGAGCAATTAAAGGAAGATGAAGCATGGTTGATCTCAATTCACATTTAATTTAACATTGCGATCACTGAAACAGAATAGGGGCACTTAGCACTTGTTAGAATAACGGAGTTTTTCATAAGGAGGTCCTCACTAGATTGAGGGCGCTTACTTAATATGGGCACTGATTAGAATAGTGGTACTTATTGACAAAAACAAATTTTAGGCAGCATCTAGTATAGAGGGGCACTTATTGGGGGGGGGAGGGCACTAAATGTAATCACTAAGGTAAAATTGGATCAAACCTAAAAATGCAGGAAAATGACACTGCAGGAGTCTTCACCCCCAGATTTTCCAAAGGAGCCCAGACCCCCTTGGCAACAAGAGGCTCTCCAGGCCTTCTCTGCCAGCTATTCTAAAGCATCCATTGGGATCAAATTTTAATTAAACCAGTATCATGACTTGCACAGGATAGCAAAATCAGTAAACATATTTAACAAATCTAAAACATTGTCCAGTCCATAACAAATAACATAACTTACAGTTGACCAATAAGAAAGCAGATTTTCTATCTCCAGTTCCTACTGCATTTGTACCATCACACGAGTATTGCCCAGCACTTCCCTTCTTAGCATTCTTGATACTCAGTCTGCTTTGTGTATTGCTAATTTTCAAAGTTTCAAAATCTTGTGAATTGGTTATCTCAATGCCATCCTTAAACCATTTGTATGCGGTTGCAGTGGGAAATGCTTCAGTGAGACAAAGAAATGTGGCAGTACGACCTTCCACGACAGTTTGATTACTGCTCAAACTGTTTGTTTTGTGCACAGGACGGACTGTAAGATAAAAATATGAAAACATTAAGGGAAATCTTTATCACTGGCTTACATAAGGATTAAATGATAGAGCTACAGTACACTTTACAGCCCTTAATGTACACTTCTGTTATAGACTGGACTTTCTATTGGTTTCCCAGCCTAATATTACCCACACAGAATATAACAAAATTGTGAGAATTGTTTATCAACCACAAACTAAAGGTGAGAGTTTTACAAACTTTTCTTGTGTTCTTCCAACATCTTGAGTGGGTTATTACGCCCAGTAAATCAATAGAAAGTTAGATAAACTGCTTTCACAAAATGAAGTTAAAACGTTTCAATTTTCTATGGGTTTAAGGGTGCAGTAATTGATAGTTTTTTTTCAATCAATCAGCACTTGTAATATCTCAGTTATTTACCTCTTTAACTCCCATGAGTGACCAAGACAGAATTTCTCCATAGAATATCAATACAATATCAACCAGATAAATCATGAGAATAAAGAAAATATCAATTTGGAGATAATTGGTTGATCCAATACTAAATTCTCTGAACTAACTTTTTAAAGAATTGTATGGTTGACAGTAAGGAGAATTACAAATTTGATCTGGGAGTTAAAGGGTTAATAAACAGGAATAGTCACAACAATTTTGGATCCTTCTCGAAATTACCTTTACATGAACAATTGACAAAATGATCCCATGAACATATTGAAAACATTTCAACACATGTCCTGGGAGATAATGTTCAGGACTGATTGTCAACGACATTCATTCTTTGTATAAAAGATATCACAAAATGTCCTCATAGATAAAAATTCAACCAAAGAACCATATCATTTTGACCTTTAACTGAAGTATTGTGAAAATGTGGTTGGTTCAGAAATTACACAACAAACCAGAAAAAAAATTAATTAACTTGTATTCAAACCTGAACTCGCAAGAAACAGATTTATGAAAGTTCAAAACTTCTTCTACAAGTAACTGTTCATACATGTCTTTGTTTGCCATTTCAATCTGAGAGTTTGTCCCTGATCCCCTCTAAATAATGTATATCAACTGTACATATATGTCATCTGATATTTATTGCATTCAGTCTTCGATACACATGTACATTTTCAAAAGAGCAGTACACATGTGATTGTTTGTCTCACAATGTGGTCACTGCAGTTGTGGATCCCGATGTTTGAACTGCAGGGAGATTGTGTAATTGCATCACCTATAAGCTGTTGTGCTCAGTTGTGACTGGATGTACCTGTAAATGCACTGTAAGTGAGTTTCCCAAAACAACTAACTTTTTCTTAGCAGTTTATCATACCTTTCTTTGTTGGCCATTTTGACAAATTTTTTAAGCTGGTTATTTCCTTCATCTTACTAACCATCTATTTAACATTGTACCATAATGGTAAACAAAATGTATAAATGAACTATCCAGGGAAAAGAATAGAAGTAGGTATTGTGAGTTGACTTACATCTAACTGTAACCTGAACAGTGTAAGAGTCACTGTACTGGCCAAGAGTTGGAACATTAATAACAGCTTCACATCTGTACGTCCCTGCATCATTCCTGCTGGCTGATGTTATTGTGTAGTTGGAGTTATTTTGATCTTCCAGAATCTTTACATTATCTTTATACCACCTGTAAGTGGGTTTGGGGTTGCCACTGGCCACACAAAACAATGTTCTTGTAGCACCTTCATCCAAAGTTGGAGCTGTTGTAGTTTTGAGTGTAATTGGTGGGCTCACTGTGTAAAACAATGAATTTTTATTAATACAAAGGTCAGATAATCATGGGATTATTACAGCATCCTAAAATAGTTTTGAATTACCAGAGAGAAGAGTTTTAATACTGGGATTCAAATCTGTCCTTAAGCCTTGACACACTTGACAATTTTTATATTCTTATTGCAATGATCAGCTAAAATTACCAGGTGTGCTTGACACAACAATAGCAATTTCCGTGGATTGCTATGATAGGCATGTAGGATTGCTGATATCTGGCATGTCAGATATCACTGATTTTTGCTGGTGATCAAATTGGCTGCATGCAATCTGTGGAAAAAATCAGGTGTGTCACCAGCTTTAGTTTAAAAATGTCAAAACTAGGAAATATTTGTGCCACCAATATAAATAGTCAGGATCAATATCAGTATCTGGACAACTGCCCACCTACCCCTCCCCTAACCCAACAAAAGTCTATTGATAACAATTTAGGGTTAATGTTGAGTTAGGGGAGGGGTAGGTGGGCAGTTGCCCAGATACTGATCCAGTAGTCATTTAACTTAGTTGAGGAACTTACCAACAACTACTAGTTTAGCCCTATCCTGAATCACAGGAGGAACACCAGAAGTGAAAACCACTTGACAATCAAAATCACCATTGTCCTTTGTCTGAACATTTGATATTCTAAGTGTTGCATCCCCTGATACCTGATATTGTGAATTGAGAACAGAGACTTGCCCACTTGATGGTTTAGTAGCAACCCAAACATTATTGTGAAACCACATTATTTGAAAAACTGTTTTCCCATTGCTGTTGAAATTCCATGTCAAGGATGCAGATTGACCCTTTAGCTGATACTCAGGACTGTTTGGTTTACTTGTGAAACTTTGACTGTCTGGAAATATACAAAGGAATAAAAAAGAAGTTTTAATGACTGTATATAAGGATGAAAGAGCATCAAGAGAAATTCCCAGCTTGCTTTACTCAATTAGGAACTCAAATCTCAAAACATGGTAGGTAGAGAATTTTAATCAATTTTTTTTCTCCATCTCAAGGTGGAGATGACAATTTCTAAGAGTTGAAGCATTCTTCTATTTGAACCTATTAACTGCCACGAGTGACCATGACAGAATTTCTCCTTACAGCATCAAAACAATATCAAATAGAAAAGTGATGAGAATAAAGAAAAATATCAATTAGGGTGTTATTACTTGATTCAACACCAAGTTCTCAGAAATAGCATCCTAGAATTGTATAGCAGGCAGAAAGAGAATTATTAACAAGATCTTGGACATGATAAGAAGAAAAGAAAATAAGAAGCACTAAGGAAGTTTACAGAGCTTGAAAGATTTGTAAGGGTTGTTGCTTACATAGGTGAAAACAACCTCTAACCTCCTAACAACAAAGAACTCTCTAAAACTTTTCAAGTGCTTTTTATTTCAATAAAGACACTGTTAATTAAATAACATTCTCAACATGTTATTTTAAAAGTTGTACCAAGAGAAATTCCCTTTACTACAACCACACTAAACTCATTTAATTTTATTATCAGCAAGTATATTGGGAAGATGAAGGAGGCTTGCTTATCAAAATATTCCAAAAAAGAAAGCCAGTAATTTTGGAATGAATTGGTGTAATGGAATGGGTACCCTGTGCATCATTCCAACCATTTATGCAAGAATAGTGGATGATTAAAATATGTCCCTTTAGCTTTACACAGAGCAAATAAAACTTGCTAAAGCAGACTTGAATGAATCTTGCACTGATGTAGCATAATGATCAATTTCTACACAGCCTACAAGAATTACCCAAATATTGAACGGTTTGCAATCCTAGATTTACTTTAATCAGATT